>NW_028283955.1:0-21238 GCF_059441095.1 Idiotropiscis lumnitzeri
TGGGAGACCAACTCTTCCTCAAGGTGCTGAAACGACCTCGTTGGGACAGTGAACGCTGGGACGGCCCTCATCAGGTGATTGCAGTGACCCCGACGGCAGCAAAGGTCGAGGGGCGTGGCGGCTGGAACCATCAGTCGCAGTGCAAGCTTCTCCGGTCCCTGCTGAAGGCTGAGCGACGCAAGTCCCTTGGAGAGGATCTCCACCACGTACACTCCAATGTACCAACAAAAGACCACAGTTGGAAAGAGGGTTTTCCGTGGCAAACACACCCCTCTCGGAAGGATGGAGCAAGCCGCCGAACAGCAACTGGGCACTGCCCTGTCGACCAGATGCATCATCTACTTCCTTGCAGGGCTGTGCCTGGTCAGCGCACAACCTCGAGACCAGGACAACGTCAAACGCAGACGAGTTGCACAGGCGCAGACTGCTGACTACACGCACATCAAATAAAACCTGCAGCCTCTGAAAAAACGCTCAAGGTCACTGATTCATGTAACTTGCATCACAGAAAAGAGTTGCAGTTGTGAATGTTTGATGTTCCGGGTTTATTTTGTACATACATGTATTGGACCAAAAACTGCATTAGCTTTGCTTTATTATCTTTTAATTGTTATTATTTTTTTGGGCTTCTCGTTCGGGGCATGGGTTTCTACCCTTTTCTCCAAGAATTTTTGAGTTTTTGGGTAGTTTTTCTCCCCCCTCAAGCGACAGCCTTTGATGATGAGATTTGAAACTTGATAAACAGGAGGGATATGTTAAAGAAATTTAAGTTTGTATGTTCATCTGTTAGTTTTGTTGTTTAGTTTGTCATCTTAGCAAGTTTCAAACTATAACTAATCTTACAGGCCCCCTTTGTTGCACATGCATTCGTATCTTTCTGGCCTCTAATTAAACTTTCGACAGCTACGGGTGCCAGGTACGGCCTCCTCGCGAATGTGACTCCCCAACGCCAGAACCCTTTTCTGTAAACACCTCCCTTGGGGTGTTGATGACCTCTTTAACCCTTCGTAGATAATGTTGGGGCCCGAGGCCTCTTAAGGCTGTAACTTCTGCATTTAGGGAGGTCCAACACAAGGCTTGGTATTTCTAAAGCAACAATATCGTCATGGCCATAAAATAAGTTCAACACGTTAAGCCTTGTGAAAATACACTACACAGGTCAAATGAAGTTCAGAGTGAACTTTTGCTGTTAGAATAAGCAGAAGTATGAACAAAAGGTGTCTTGTAAGCTGAAACCGTTAGAATAGGCAGGAAGAGGGTGGGCAAGTGGGATGGAGTCAAATGTCAAGTTTTCCATTCTGTATGTATTGCATATTCAAATTGCTTATGCTGATGCAAATAAAAACCATGTGTGCAGTCGAACACGCTGGCTTCGCCTCGGAGTTCGAGGGCTGCCCCGCGCGTAAATGACAGACAATCTTGGCTGGTTGATTCATTTGTTCAGGCTTGTTTTGATAGAAACATCCTTAACAGGAAGGTGCTCCTCTACGGCTTAACTGCCACGCACGCCGGCCGGAGCTCTGGTACGGTCCGAACCGCGCGAAACGTCGCCTCCGATCGTGCCCGGGGGAACGTGCTCTTCTTCGTCCACTCTCCTCTTCGCCCACGCTCTTCTTCGGCGCACGCCGGCCGTCTAACCGCTCCAGCGCCCTGTCGTGCCGCTCGGCGAAACTACAATGCCCCCGAATATTTTTTAGACCCGCGAAGCACTGAACCCACGAAAGGTGAACCGCGAAGTAGCGAGGGTTCACTGTATGTATAAGACCAAGACCTACAAAAAAGTCTCTTGGAGCAATGAGCTAGGTTTTACAGGAAGTCGGCCACTTTGAATTTACTTAAAAGGGGGCGGGTCACCACAATGGACTTTGTGTAGAAATTATTATTGGGGCCCGAGCAGCGACCGCGGCAAGGTCCCTATTGTTTTTGTAGAAATTATTATTAGGGCCCGAGCAGCGACCGCTACGAGGTCCCCATTGTTTTTGTCGAAATCATTATTATTTTTATTATTATTATTAGGGCCCGAGCAGTGGCCGCTGCGATGTCCCTATTGTTTTTCTAGAAATTGTTATTAGGGCCCGAGCTGCGACGGCGGCGAGGTCCCTATTGTTTTTGTAGAAATTATTATTAGGGCCCGAGCAGCGACCGCTACGAGGTCCCCATTAACCGCGATAACCGAGGGTTCACTGTATTACTCTTACTCGATCTTGGCGCCGCTTTTGACACTTGATCATAACATATTATTAAAACGCCTTGAAACTTGTGTTGGCATTTCAGGTTCAGCGCTTTCTTGGATTAATTCGTATCTGTCGGAGACGACGCACCGTGTAATTTATGGCAATGCGTCTTCTGATCTTTGTAAGATCACACGCGGAGTTCCGCAGGGATTGGTACTAGATGCTACCGCTTGGTGATATTATACGGAAATATCACATTAGTTTTCATTGTTATGCTGATGATACGCAATTATACATGCCGTTGGATATAACGAATCCGTGTGATTGCTATAAATTAGAGGCATGCCTTGCCGAAATTAAACTATGAATGTCTTTCAATATTTTGCGTCTTAACTCAGATAAAACCGAGATGCTGATCATTGGACCAGCGCGTCATCTGTACCTTTTTCAAAGACACCACTATGAGTATCGATAAATTGCCCAAAAGGATTCAACAAAAAATCTCGGTCTTATATTTGACACAACTATGTCGTTTCAAATGCACATTAAAAATATTACTAGAACTGCATTTGTTCATCTGCGTAACATTGCTAAAATTCGCCCAATTCTATCAACTTGTGATGCAAAAATCTTAATCCATGCGTTTGTTACGTCTCGCCTCGACTATTGTAACGTTTTGCTCTCGGGTCTCCCCATGTCTAGTATTAAAAGTTAGTTCAAAATGCAGCAGCTAGACTCTTGACTAGAACGAGAAAGTTTGATCATATTACCCCGATACTTGCCAATTTGAATTGGCTTCCGGTCCACTTGAGATGTGATTTTAAAGTTCTGCTACTTGCCTATAAAATATTGCATGGCTTAGCACCTTCCTATCTCGTTGACCTCGTGGTACCATATGTTCCGTCCCGAAACCTTCGCTCACAAAATGCTGGTCTTTTAGTGATCCCGCGAGCCAAAAAGAAGTCCACAGGTTCTAGAGCGTTCTCTATTCGGGCACCAATGCTTTGGAATGTACTACCCTCAGGTATTAGAGGCGCCACCTCAGTAGAAATGTTCAAAACACTATTAAAGACGCATTTATACTCTTGTGCATTTAGTTGAACTATTTGTTGGCCTGTTTACTGCCGCTTTTTCTCTTATCTTCTCTTTTCTGCCCCCTTTTCCCCAGCTGGGGGATTAGGTGACGGTGACCCACTAGGAAGTTTAAGGCATTGACAAACTGGGCATGCACCTGTTCCAGTGATGTCGTCTTCCTGCAGCGCGACATTTATTTATATACTTTAGCATCTAATTTAATTATTTGTTGGCCTGTTTACTGCCGCTTCTCCTCTTTTCTGCCCCCTCTTCCCCTGCTTGGGAATTAGGTGATGGTGACCTGCTATGAAGATTACGGCACTGACCAACCGGGGAGGGACCTGCTCTGCCGAAGTCGTCTTCATGCAGCACCTCTTCTGATTTCCCTATATTTCAGCACTTCGTTGAACTACTTGTTGGCCTGTTTACTATTTCTGTTCTTTTTTTTCTGTTCCCAATTCCACAGCTTGGGAATTAGGTGATGGTGATTCACTTGGAAGTGGCTGTTCTGAATTTACCCCAAACTGACTATTTCAAGATCAAAGGCTCAACCTCGGATATGCTGCCATGGCGATTACGGTCCTGGATGAGGACCCACTCCACTAAAGTCATCTTCCTGCAGCACTTCATTTAATTGACTCTCACATTATCTCATCTAACATTGTATAGCATCATTGTATGTGTCAAATGTTGCCCACTTGGCATCCAAAGCAGCCTGGTCATCCTGGAAGGGGGTTTCCCCCCCATCTGTGGTCCCTTCTCAAGTTTTCTCACTTTTCCCCCAATGGGGTTTTGAGTTTTTCCTTGCCCTCCTGGGGGTTAAGATCAGTGGATGTTGATTGTGGTTATGTAAAGCCCTTTGAGACTGTCTGTGATTAAGGGCTATACACATAAAATTGACTTGACTCGACTTGGACCAGAATAGAAGTGGATGAGGGAAAAAGGGAGGGGCGGTGTTGACTGATATTGTGCAGATGGAAGTAGGCTGAGGAGTAACATGAGTGACACATGTGTGTCAACAGGGGGAAGTATGATATGAAATTGTTCCCACATATAGACTTTTCAACAAAAAACTTTTTTTTAGACAAAGTGTTAGTTGTTTGGGTTGCAATATTGTTTGGTTATAATTAATGTGTTTTCAAAATGGATTACGTTGTTTCCAACAACACATGATGATGTTAAAACAGTTGGAAAAAGTCTTGTGTAATCGAATTATCCTGACATTTGGAATTTCAAGAGTGATTTAAAGTGAAAATGATGCATTTTGTGAATAATGTTTGTAACAAGTGGGACAGTTGTTGCAAAATTGACTCAAAGCGTCATTTTGCATACAGTCTGCAGGACTTGTGGAACGCACGAATGGAACTGACTTATCAAGACAAAGAAAAAAAAAAGAGACAATGGCCAGACTGTGTTTCAATCACAGCAATGAGGATAGTGCCAGCCGAAGGAAGGACACTATCCCCTTTTTATCCTATATGGCCTCACACATAGACTCTCAGGTTCATCAGAACCACCAGCGACTGGCACATCTGTCCCAGTCCACATGAAAGACATGTTTGACCACAATTACTGGCCAGTGTGTTTTGATCCACAGATAAACCACGTCCATGTGGGAGACCAACTCTTCCTCAAGGTGCTGAAACGACCTCGTTGGGACAGTGAACGCTGGGACGGCCCTCATCAGGTGATTGCAGTGACCCCGACGGCAGCAAAGGTCGAGGGGCGTGGCGGCTGGAACCATCAGTCGCAGTGCAAGCTTCTCCGGTCCCTGCTGAAGGCTGAGCGACGCAAGTCCCTTGGAGAGGATCTCCACCACGTACACTCCAATGTACCAACAAAAGACCACAGTTGGAAAGAGGGTTTTCCGTGGCAAACACACCCCTCTCGGAAGGATGGAGCAAGCCGCCGAACAGCAACTGGGCACTGCCCTGTCGACCAGATGCATCATCTACTTCCTTGCAGGGCTGTGCCTGGTCAGCGCACAACCTCGAGACCAGGACAACGTCAAACGCAGACGAGTTGCACAGGCGCAGACTGCTGACTACACGCACATCAAATAAAACCTGCAGCCTCTGAAAAAACGCTCAAGGTCACTGATTCATGTAACTTGCATCACAGAAAAGAGTTGCAGTTGTGAATGTTTGATGTTCCGGGTTTATTTTGTACATACATGTATTGGACCAAAAACTGCATTAGCTTTGCTTTATTATCTTTTAATTGTTATTATTTTTTTGGGCTTCTCGTTCGGGGCATGGGTTTCTACCCTTTTCTCCAAGAATTTTTGAGTTTTTGGGTAGTTTTTCTCCCCCCTCAAGCGACAGCCTTTGATGATGAGATTTGAAACTTGATAAACAGGAGGGATATGTTAAAGAAATTTAAGTTTGTATGTTCATCTGTTAGTTTTGTTGTTTAGTTTGTCATCTTAGCAAGTTTCAAACTATAACTAATCTTACAGGCCCCCTTTGTTGCACATGCATTCGTATCTTTCTGGCCTCTAATTAAACTTTCGACAGCTACGGGTGCCAGGTACGGCCTCCTCGCGAATGTGACTCCCCAACGCCAGAACCCTTTTCTGTAAACACCTCCCTTGGGGTGTTGATGACCTCTTTAACCCTTCGTAGATAATGTTGGGGCCCGAGGCCTCTTAAGGCTGTAACTTCTGCATTTAGGGAGGTCCAACACAAGGCTTGGTATTTCTAAAGCAACAATATCGTCATGGCCATAAAATAAGTTCAACACGTTAAGCCTTGTGAAAATACACTACACAGGTCAAATGAAGTTCAGAGTGAACTTTTGCTGTTAGAATAAGCAGAAGTATGAACAAAAGGTGTCTTGTAAGCTGAAACCGTTAGAATAGGCAGGAAGAGGGTGGGCAAGTGGGATGGAGTCAAATGTCAAGTTTTCCATTCTGTATGTATTGCATATTCAAATTGCTTATGCTGATGCAAATAAAAACCATGTGTGCAGTCGAACACGCTGGCTTCGCCTCGGAGTTCGAGGGCTGCCCCGCGCGTAAATGACAGACAATCTTGGCTGGTTGATTCATTTGTTCAGGCTTGTTTTGATAGAAACATCCTTAACAGGAAGGTGCTCCTCTACGGCTTAACTGCCACGCACGCCGGCCGGAGCTCTGGTACGGTCCGAACCGCGCGAAACGTCGCCTCCGATCGTGCCCGGGGGAACGTGCTCTTCTTCGTCCACTCTCCTCTTCGCCCACGCTCTTCTTCGGCGCACGCCGGCCGTCTAACCGCTCCAGCGCCCTGTCGTGCCGCTCGGCGAAACTACAATGCCCCCGAATATTTTTTAGACCCGCGAAGCACTGAACCCACGAAAGGTGAACCGCGAAGTAGCGAGGGTTCACTGTATGTATAAGACCAAGACCTACAAAAAAGTCTCTTGGAGCAATGAGCTAGGTTTTACAGGAAGTCGGCCACTTTGAATTTACTTAAAAGGGGGCGGGTCACCACAATGGACTTTGTGTAGAAATTATTATTGGGGCCCGAGCAGCGACCGCGGCAAGGTCCCTATTGTTTTTGTAGAAATTATTATTAGGGCCCGAGCAGCGACCGCTACGAGGTCCCCATTGTTTTTGTCGAAATCATTATTATTTTTATTATTATTATTAGGGCCCGAGCAGTGGCCGCTGCGATGTCCCTATTGTTTTTCTAGAAATTGTTATTAGGGCCCGAGCTGCGACGGCGGCGAGGTCCCTATTGTTTTTGTAGAAATTATTATTAGGGCCCGAGCAGCGACCGCTACGAGGTCCCCATTAACCGCGATAACCGAGGGTTCACTGTATTACTCTTACTCGATCTTGGCGCCGCTTTTGACACTTGATCATAACATATTATTAAAACGCCTTGAAACTTGTGTTGGCATTTCAGGTTCAGCGCTTTCTTGGATTAATTCGTATCTGTCGGAGACGACGCACCGTGTAATTCATGGCAATGCGTCTTCTGATCTTTGTAAGATCACACGCGGAGTTCCGCAGGGATTGGTACTAGATGCTACCGCTTGGTGATATTATACGGAAATATCACATTAGTTTTCATTGTTATGCTGATGATACGCAATTATACATGCCGTTGGATATAACGAATCCGTGTGATTGCTATAAATTAGAGGCATGCCTTGCCGAAATTAAACTATGAATGTCTTTCAATATTTTGCGTCTTAACTCAGATAAAACCGAGATGCTGATCATTGGACCAGCGCGTCATCTGTACCTTTTTCAAAGACACCACTATGAGTATCGATAAATTGCCCAAAAGGATTCAACAAAAAATCTCGGTCTTATATTTGACACAACTATGTCGTTTCAAATGCACATTAAAAATATTACTAGAACTGCATTTGTTCATCTGCGTAACATTGCTAAAATTCGCCCAATTCTATCAACTTGTGATGCAAAAATCTTAATCCATGCGTTTGTTACGTCTCGCCTCGACTATTGTAACGTTTTGCTCTCGGGTCTCCCCATGTCTAGTATTAAAAGTTAGTTCAAAATGCAGCAGCTAGACTCTTGACTAGAACGAGAAAGTTTGATCATATTACCCCGATACTTGCCAATTTGAATTGGCTTCCGGTCCACTTGAGATGTGATTTTAAAGTTCTGCTACTTGCCTATAAAATATTGCATGGCTTAGCACCTTCCTATCTCGTTGACCTCGTGGTACCATATGTTCCGTCCCGAAACCTTCGCTCACAAAATGCTGGTCTTTTAGTGATCCCGCGAGCCAAAAAGAAGTCCACAGGTTCTAGAGCGTTCTCTATTCGGGCACCAATGCTTTGGAATGTACTACCCTCAGGTATTAGAGGCGCCACCTCAGTAGAAATGTTCAAAACACTATTAAAGACGCATTTATACTCTTGTGCATTTAGTTGAACTATTTGTTGGCCTGTTTACTGCCGCTTTTTCTCTTATCTTCTCTTTTCTGCCCCCTTTTCCCCGGCTGGGGGATTAGGTGACGGTGACCCACTAGGAAGTTTAAGGCATTGACAAACTGGGCATGCACCTGTTCCAGTGATGTCGTCTTCCTGCAGCGCGACATTTATTTATATACTTTAGCATCTAATTTAATTATTTGTTGGCCTGTTTACTGCCGCTTCTCCTCTTTTCTGCCCCCTCTTCCCCTGCTTGGGAATTAGGTGATGGTGACCTGCTATGAAGATTACGGCACTGACCAACCGGGGAGGGACCTGCTCTGCCGAAGTCGTCTTCATGCAGCACCTCTTCTGATTTCCCTATATTTCAGCACTTCGTTGAACTACTTGTTGGCCTGTTTACTATTTCTGTTCTTTTTTTTCTGTTCCCAATTCCACAGCTTGGGAATTAGGTGATGGTGATTCACTTGGAAGTGGCTGTTCTGAATTTACCCCAAACTGACTATTTCAAGATCAAAGGCTCAACCTCGGATATGCTGCCATGGCGATTACGGTCCTGGATGAGGACCCACTCCACTAAAGTCATCTTCCTGCAGCACTTCATTTAATTGACTCTCACATTATCTCATCTAACATTGTATAGCATCATTGTATGTGTCAAATGTTGCCCACTTGGCATCCAAAGCAGCCTGGTCATCCTGGAAGGGGGTTTCCCCCCCATCTGTGGTCCCTTCTCAAGTTTTCTCACTTTTCCCCCAATGGGGTTTTGAGTTTTTCCTTGCCCTCCTGGGGGTTAAGATCAGTGGATGTTGATTGTGGTTATGTAAAGCCCTTTGAGACTGTCTGTGATTAAGGGCTATACACATAAAATTGACTTGACTCGACTTGGACCAGAATAGAAGTGGATGAGGGAAAAAGGGAGGGGCGGTGTTGACTGATATTGTGCAGATGGAAGTAGGCTGACCGGGTTGTGTTATTATGCTTATGGAAAGATAGAGTGCTGTCAAGGATGACACCCAGACTCTTGACCTGAGGGGATGGGAAAACAATGGAGGGGCCAACAGGAATGGGAAAACTGCCAACTTTGGATTGTATTGATTTTGTACTGAAAAGAATAACTTCTGTTTTGTCGCTGTTAAGCCTCATGAAATTATTAGAAAACCAGTCATTGATTTCAGATAGACAGGAGGTGACGGAGGTGGGAGGGAGTGATATGCTGGGTTTGCAGGAGAACTAGAGCTGGGTGTCATCCGCGAAGCAATGGAAAGCGATATTGAATTTTCGGAAAATTCTGCCAAGGGGAAGGAGGTATATGATAAATAATAGGGGGGCCAGGACCGAGCCTTGGGGCAAACCTGAGGTGACTGGGAGGGACTTTGATGAGAAATATTTAAGCTGGATGAACTGAGTGCGGTCTTTGAAGTATGAATGGAACCAGTTGAGGGCGGTGTGGGTGATGCCGATGGAAGAAAGTCTTTTGAGAAGGATGGTGTGTGAGATGGTGTCAAAGGCCGCAGTCAGGTTAAGAAGGATGACAATGGAGAATGAATCTGAGTCAGCTGCAATGAGGAGAGCAGAGGTGACCTTGAGTAGAGTTGATTCAGTGCTGTGAAGTGCACGGAAACCGGACTGAAAGGGTTATTGCAGGTGAGATGAGAGTGGAGTTGAGTGGCGACTACATTATCTAGGACTTTTGAAATGAATGGTAGGTAGGAAATAGGGCGGAGGTTCAGGAAATAGTACTGAGCGGCTTTTTCTTAATCTCATGAGAAAATGTACTTGGGCAAGCACAGTCGAAAAGAGTCGTGCGTTATCTCAGCCCAGCCTCACATTCTTCCCCCGGCACGGGTCTACGTCCAAGGGAAGGTCCTCTCCAGATTAATCATTGTCTGGATGGTTGATTCCCAGCTGGTCCCCAAGACTGGTATTCCACGGCTGGCCTTCTCCGGCGGGCAGTCTCTCCGTCTCTCCTGCTGGTATTCCCCTGTAATCTTGTCAGTGTGCATGTATGTGTGCTCCAAAATCAAATTATGTCTTTCAGAATGTGTTTTTGCAATGGCGTCCCCTTGAACCCTCCAATCAATCAATCAAATTTTATTTATAAGAGCACTTTTCATACATAAAATGCGGCTCAAAGTGCTGTACAATAAAAACATCCAAATTACAACGAAAAACTAAAACCCATTCCACCCACTCAACATAAACACAAGACACATCCACATACACGCCTGAACTCGCACACACACAGAACACTCGCATTCACACAACTTAATAAACCATCTTAGTAGAAAGACAGGGTAAGGCACAGAGAAACCATATGAGAAAATGTACCCAGGGTCGGTCATCCGCGCTGAGAGGGATGACGGCTCACGCCCACAGGGAGCTGCGCCAACACACAGACCCCTAGCCCAGACTGACCGGGGTAGACCCTACACATAGTGCAGAGGGCCCCGGTCCGCCGGGCCTAAGGAGCCTCCGGGATGAAGCCCCCTGTGAGAAGGCCAGCCACACCTCCCAGCGCGGAGGCCCCCCTTGAGGAAACACTGGAGCTAAAATATATAAAAGAAAATGATAATGCTAAACAAAAAAGAAGCTAAAAATTAAAGGACAATAATATAAAAAGACGAAGCTAAAATATATAAGAAAAATTATGATACTAAAAGACAGAGAAGAAGCTAAAAATTAAAAGACAATAATATAAAACGACGCAGCTAAAATATATAAGAAAAATGATGATACTAAAAGACAAAGAAGCTAAAAAAAATTAAAGACAATGATAATATATAAAATGACAATCCTGAATTAAAAGACTAAGATAAATTATTTAAAAGCCAAACAAAAAAGGTGAGTCTTGAGCAGGGGTGGGCAATTATTTTTTCCATGGGGCCACATAAGAAACATTAAATATTGTGGAGGGCCGGGCCAAAAGGCTGAACTCAATTCTGCATAATATTAATTGTATTTCTTTTTTAAAAAGCAGTAAATAGCACTGTTTTGACAAGCTGGCATTAAAGTTAAGCAATGAAACTAAATACCAAATAAACTGAAAAAATGAGGTTGCCTTACAAAAATGTATTCATTCAAATTTCTCAACACAATGGTAGACATAATATTAACATTTTTTACTATTTGTGACTCATATTAGTAAACATATTCTGTCACATTCACTTCAAAACACATTTTGAGTTCCATATACTGTTGGATAGTTGTGTAAAGGTTCTGAGCATTTTAAAGACATCACAATATTGTCTTTTTGCACCAAACATTAAGCAAGATACAACATATTGACTGTCACTGAACTGTGATTTTGAGAAAAAGTGTCCCAGTTCATTGTTATCTGGTGCCGTTTTTATATTTCTCTGCATGTTTCGTCTGGTAATGCCGACTCAAATTGTAGTCCTTCAACACGGCGATCTGCTCCCCGCAAACTAAACACACAGCTTTACCTCTAACTTCAGTAAATAA
Source organism: Idiotropiscis lumnitzeri (assembly GCF_059441095.1). Lineage (NCBI taxonomy): Eukaryota > Metazoa > Chordata > Actinopteri > Syngnathiformes > Syngnathidae > Idiotropiscis > Idiotropiscis lumnitzeri. The sequence goes on from NW_028283955.1 coordinate 11,601, forward strand.
ATACTTCGCTGTCCAATTTTTGTTGAAAATTCTACATTCGGCATCTACCTTTCTTTTTGTAGCCTGAGCGGACATTTTTGAGGACGAACGTTGTCTTGTTGTGATTCAATCGCGCGCATGTCTTGATAAACGCATTACGTCATTATGTGCGACGCACATTGTGCGGGAATAAAAAAAAAAAACAATTTCAGAATAAAAGCAGTGCAGCTTTCGCCCATGAATGAGGTGAAATTAAAAAGTATGTTTATTTTGAAATTTCCAATTAACCTTACACTCGCGGTCAGAGTCAACCAAAGGTATGTGGCCCGGGCCATACAATGCCCAGGTCTGTCATACGGGCCAGTCAGTGCCACCCGGCGGGCCGGATGTGGCCCGCGGGCCGTGCAATGCCCAGGTCTGGTCTTGAGCCTCCTTTTAAAAATATCAACAGTCTCTGCGGACCTGATGTCCTCCGGCAGGCTATTCCATAGACGAGGACCAGAATGGCTGAATGCAGCCTCGCCATGTGTTCCAGTCCTCACCCGAGGAATAATTAACAGGCCGGTGCCAGAGGACCTCAGGGTCCGCGAGGATGGCCCAAGACCGTTAAGGCATTTAAAAACTAATTGAAGAACCTTAAAATCAATCCTGAAACACACGGGGAGCCAATGCAGCGATTTTAAAACTAAATCCAGTGCCCAATTTGGTATGTTTGCATCTCTATGTCCTATGTGGAGAATGTGCTTTGTCATATTTGTCCATGAAGTGCTGTCTGGCTTGTCATCAGTTTGTAATGTGCAGACTGAATATGTATGATGTGAATGTGAGTGTAGGTCATGAAAATACTATGTTCACACATTTATAAACTAAGTAATATAACTTTAGCATGTGAAAATAATATCATAAATCAGTAAAGACCATGACTACAATCAGTCATTCCTATGCGTAGTAGAATTAGAATTAGAATTAGAAATCCCTTTATTGTCATTGTACTCAAGTGTGCAACGAGATTAGAAGGCTCCCCTCTCCAGTGCAATACAACAATAAGACAGACAAATATATAAATTAGATTAATAAATAAGAGAGTGCAATGGAATTTAGTACAGAATAGGGTATATAAAAACACATCACGATGCTGTTCTGCAAGGTAAGGGTGTTCTCGTGTGTGTGTGAGAGTTCAGAATGGAGATGGCTCTCGGAAAGCAACTGTTTCTCAGTCTATTGGTCCTCGATTTGATGCATCTGTAGCGCCTGCCAGAGGGCAACAGGTCGAACAGGTGTGAGTTTGGGTGGGTATTGTCTTTGACGATGTTGAGAGCCCTTCTGAGGCACCGGGCGGTGTAGATGTCCGACAGTGAGGGGAGAGGGCAGCCAATAATCCTTTGCGCTGTTTTGACTGTCCTCTGGAGCCTCACTCTGTCGGCCTCAGTGCAGCCGCTGTACCAGGTGGAGACACAGTACGTCAACAGGCTCTCAATGGACGAGTGGTAGAAGGCTAGCAGCAGCTTCCTGTCCAGGTTGAATTTCCTGAGGACTCTCAGGAAGTGCAGACGCTGGTGGACCTTCTTTACCACTGCTGTGGTGTTGTGAGTCCAAGAAAGGTCGTCGGAGATCTGTACTCCCAGGAACTTGAACGTGTGGACCCTCTCCACACACACGCCTTCGATGCAGAGGGGGGGCGGCACCGTCTTGTTCCTCCTGAAGTCGACGACAATCTCCTTTGTTTTTGCAGTGTTAAGGTGCAGTCTGTTGTCCTTGCACCAAGCTGTCAGTCTCTTTACCTCCTCTCTGTAGGCTGTCTCGTCACCTTCCGAGATCAGACCGACCACTGTCGCGTCGTCAGCAAACTTGACGATGGTGTTGTTGCCATGTGCCGGGCTGCAGTCGTAGGTGTAGAGGGCGTATAGGAGAGGGCTCAGCACGCATCCTTGAGGGGAACCGGTGCTCAGCATGCAGGTGGAGGACGTGTAGGGGCCGAACAACACAGTCTGGGATCTGTTGGTCAGAAAGTCCTTAATCCAGATGCGTGTGAGGGCAGGGAGGCCGAGAATGTCAAGTTTGGCGACGTGGATGTCTGGGATGATTGTGTTGAATGCCAAGCTGTAGTCCACAAAGAGCATCCTTGCATAGCTCTGCTGTTGTTCCAGGTGGCCCAGCACAACATGCAGAGCAGTGTTGATGGCGTCCTCAGTGGATCTGTTAGCCCAGTATGCAAACTGGTAGGGGTCCAGAGTGGGAGGAAGGCAGTCCCTGATGTGCTGGAGAACCAGCCTCTCGAAGCACTTCATGATGACTGGTGTGAGAGCAACAGGACGGTAGTCATTCAGGTGGACGGCTGGTGACTTTTTGGGGACAGGAATAATGATGGAAGTTTTCAAGCAGGAGGGGATGACTGCTTGAGCCAGGGAGCGGTTGAAGATCCTGCAGAATACATGTGACAGTTGGTGGGCACATGTTTTGAGGACCTTGCCTGGTATTCCGTCGGGTCCAGTAGCTTTCCTGGGGTTAACAGCCAGGAGCGCGCGCCTCACATCGTGTTCCTCTACGGTGAGTGGGGGGGAGTTGGAGCATGAAGTGCGGGGGTGTGACGGTTGGGGCGAGTCAAAGCGAGCAAAGAAGCAGTTAAGCTCCTCTGCCAGCGATGCACTCGGGTCTGCAGAGGTCGTGCTGCTGCCACGGAAGTTGGTGATGCTCCGTAGACCCTGCCACACCTCCCGTGGTCTGTTACTGGCAAGGTGGGCCTCCAGCCTCCCCTTGTAGGTTGCCTTGGCTAGCTTGATGCCTTTGCTCAGGTCAGCACGAGCCACCCTGTACTGGGCTTTGTCGCCTGACCTGAAGGCAGCGTCACGGGCCTTGAGGAGAGAGCGAACCCTGCTGGACATCCAGGGCTTCGCATTTGGGAAGGTCCGTATAGTCCTGTGTAGGGACACAGTTTCCATGCAGAACTTGATGTAGTCCACTACACAATGTGTGTAGACATCAAGGTCCTGATGATCAAAGAGGCCCCAGTTTGTGTCTTGAAAGCAGTCCTGTAATTCACTCATGGCGCCGTCACGCCAGGTTTTCACAGTCTTTGTGGTGGGCCTGAATCTGCGCCTGAGAGGGATGTATGCAGGTGCGAGCTGCAAGGACAGGTGGTCTGACTGGCCGAGGGGGGCGAGTGGGAGGGCCCTGTATGCGTGCTTGATGTTCGAGTACACATGGTCGAGAGTGTTGTCTCCCCTCGTTGGGCACTTGACATGCTGGTGAAACTCTGGGAGTACAGTCTTTAAATTGGCCTTATTAAAGTCTCCCGCTACTACGTGAACGCCATCAGGGTGGGCCCGCTGATGTTTATTGATGACGCACGCGAGTAGCGAGAGCGCCGTGCTAGTGCTAGCGTCGGGAGGGATGTAAACAGCTGTGACAATCACGACCGTTAGCTCCCTCGGGAGAAAATAAGGCCGGCATTTAACGGACATGAACTCGATGTCGGGGGAAGAGTGCTTCTCGACGATCGTGCTATCGCCGCACCAGTTCTCATGCACGTAAACACAGAGCCACCCCGCCCCGTCTCTTACCGGTGTCCCTTGTCCGATCCGCGCGATGTAGCGAGCGCCCGGCCAGCTGGATGCTAGCATCGGGGACGTCTGCGTGCAGCCAGGATTCCGTGACGACGATCACACTGCTGTCTCGCACATAGCGGTTTCCCAGGATTTGTAATCCCAGGTCGTCGATTTTGTGGACCACGGATCTGGTGTTGGTGAGGTACAGACTCGGCAGTGGTTGCCTATGGGGCTGCCGTCGCAGCCGTTGCAAGACACCGGACCTGCAGCCCCGCTTCTGCTTCCTCTCTCTGCGTCGCCTGCGCCGCCTCCCGGTCCCGATGACAAGCCACGGTGAGCCGGGCAGCCTCGCCAGTTCGTCCGGAATTTTGCGATCATAGCATATTCAGTAAATATAAACCTGCTAAATTAAATAATTGACATTCTGTCCCATAAATGTTTAAAATGCCGGTAATTGCCATACAATCCTTCAAGGGTCGACGAGCGATGTTCGGGAGGAGGAGCAGTGGTGGTGGTGCGTTTCCCTCGGGCATGTGTCGGTAAATCCAGCGGAGTTCAGCGGCAGTGGATTGAAGTTGTCCTGACACAGGTTGATGACATGACAGGAACAGGCAGAAGTGCGAGAAGCAGACTGGCCTGCGGGTCCACATGGCAGACAGGTGCTAACTTTGATAGGTAAGCTAAACTTTAGCCACAGTAGACGCGTCAGCGACTATGCAATCGGTGGGTGGCATTCATGAGAATCGGGATCGCTCAACATACAGATAATAATAAATAAAATCACTGTAACTGGAGGGATTGTAAACTGCTAAAGCAGGTACAACAAGCGGATCCAAAAAATTTCTGAGAGTTACCGGTGAGCAGTGGCAGCCAAACGTGCCAGCGTCCACTCAACCGGGAGTTGATTCAATATTCACAATATTTTATTATTTTGTCGTACAGTTGTTTAAAAATGGCTCGCTATCGCCCCCTAGAAAAAAAAAAACAACAAAAAAAAACAGCCCCATATCTCTGTTTCACCAAACTGAAAATTTGATGAAGTGTGTACAAAGCCAAGACCTAATAAAAAGTCTCATGGAGCCGTATGCTAAATTGAACAGGAAGTCGGCCATTCTAAATTTATCAGAATCCGAAATCCTTTTATTGTCATTGTACAGTGTGCAACAAGATTAGGGAGCTCCCCTCTCCAGTGCAATACAACAATAATTTAATCAAATATATAAATTAGATAAATAAGAGAATAAATATTGTGATGGAAAATAGTATGAAATTGGAGAAATACAACACAATACGTCGCTGTTCAGCAAGGTAAGGGTGGTCGTGTGTGTGTGCATGTGTGTGAGAGTTCAGAATGGTGATGGCTCTCGGAAAGAAAATGTTTTTCAGTCTATTAGTCTTTGATTTGATGCACCTGTAGTGCCTGCCAACAAATTTACTTCAAACATTGACGAGGCTTTGAAAACAAAAGCTGCTCTAACTTTAACTACAAGCAAATTCCTCTTGAAGATTCCTCACGTTATTTCTCGGAAATATTTCACATTTCCAACGTGCCAGTACCCCAACGTTGTCCGGGTGGCGAGGGCCCTTTATAGCTGCTCGCAGCTCTAGTTTTTAATTAATTTTTTTAAATCAATGGTGATGACAGTGAAATATGTCTTGTCTGGTATCATGATAGCTGGAGGATATTTTGTCATGATATTTTAGTCAGGCCTGATAACAGTGATGTATGCTGATTTAAGGCTACTTTTATTTTGAAATGCCGTATCACATTTTGGTGGGACCGCATTTGATGGACAACTGGGGTTGTCTAGTGTCCCCCAAAATGGGTCTGATATCACGATAGCTCGAGGGTATTTTGAAATGATTATTTTAAAATCAGTGTTGATGACAATGAAATGTGCATATTTCAGGTGGGTTTTTTTTTTATTGTGAAATTACACATCAGATTTTGATGGGACCATTTTTGATGAACAGCTGGGGTCGTCTAGTGTCCAACAAAACTAGTCTGGTATTACGACAGCTCCAGCTCTTTTATTTTAAAATGCCTCCTTACATTTTGATGGGACTACTTTTGGTGGAAAGCTGTGTTGTCTTGTGTCCTCCAAACCTGGTTTGGTATTACCATAGCTAGAGGATATTTTTTAATGAAATTTTAAAGTCAGGCATGATGACAGTGAAATGTGCAGATTTCAGGCAACTTTTAGTTTGAAATTACAAATTAGATTTCGATGGGACCACTTTTTATGGACAGCTGGGGTAGTCTCGTGTCCCACAAAACTGGTCTGGTATCACGATAGCTCGAGCTATTTTTTTTTTAACTCAGTGGTGATGACCGTGAAATAAGCGAATTTCAGGCTACTTTTATTTTGAAGTGCCACATCACATTTTGATGTGACCACTTTTGGTGGACAGCTGGTGTGGTCTAGTATCCCCAATCCTGGTTTGGTATCACGATAGTTTGAGGATATTTTTTAAAGATTTTTCTTTTAAATCAGTGTTGATCACAGTGCATATTTCAGGTGATTTTTTTATTTTTAAATGCCACATCAAATTTTGAAGTGACCACTTTTTGTGGACAACTGGGGTGGTCTGGTGTCCCGCAGAACTTGTCTGGTATCACGATAGCTTGAGGATTTTGTAATGATTTTAATTTTTTTAATCATTGGTGACGACAGACAAATAAGCAAATTTTCACGCTTTTATTTTTAAATATCCCATCAGATTTTGATGGGACCACATTTGTTTTTACGGTTCCGTCACCACGCGAGTGGCTACCTGCTAAAGCAGCACGGCTCACTATTTGAGCCTTTTTCGCGTGTTTTTTCCTTTACCCAGTTTTATTTATTTTACCTCATCGCAGCAATGGACATCCAAATTGCGGTGGTTTTATTGCTGCTGGGGGCTGTTTTTTGCGTGATCGTGTCCGGAGATGTCACTGGGAGCTACGGATCAATCGTTTACACAAGAGATCAGCTGTTAGCACTTCGTGCTAACCCCGTGCCGACTCCCGGAGCGAGACCCGATATCCCCCACGAGTTGAGGAGGAAGAGACGGGGGATGTCGCGCGGGGGCGAAACGCCAGGCAAAGAGGAGGCGTGACCACCCCGTCCTCCTGTCCGTTTTTATGGGAAATGTTAGATACCTTCCCAAGAAAATGGACGCGGCACGAGAGGAACTTCCAATGAGCTAGCTTGCTGATGTTCACGGATTCATGGCTAACAGACCTAACGCCGGACACCGTCGTGGAATTTGACGGCTTCCAAATACTACTTGCGGACAGGACACTGGAAAGCGGTAAGAGGAAAGAGGAGGGCTGGCTGTGTTTGTTAATGATAGATAGTGTAACCCTAGGCACATCACAGCTAAGGAGCAACTTTCCAGTCGGGACAATGAGCTGCTAGCTGTTAGCATGCGTCCATACTTGACAAGCATCGCGAGTTAACAAGGACGTGCACGTAACAGGTGCGTGAGTAAACTGCTTAAAACTTTGATCGTCATTCAGCTGACCTACAAATTGAGACGCTACAGTCAGTTTGACGTTTTTGTTTGCTTGATTGTGGATTGACATGGAGGAACAAGACAGTGGAAAGCGGACATTAAAAATGACGGAGAAAAGCTGTAGAAGATCACAAGCCTAAACGGATGCAGGCACGCAGGTGCAAATTTGCTCAATTGACCTCCATGCAACGTCAAATTGAACAATTGATGGAGGATGATGCAAATGTTGACGCTGTAAAAAACTGAGCTTCGTGTTTGCTTTAGCGGCATGGAGCAAGAATTTGTGGACCTCAATTCCGGTGTGCAAAATTTAAAGACTGAAGAGGATTTTGCCGATGACCAAAATAACTGGTTTGATCCAAAAAATGTAATTAATGGAAATGTGAGCAATGGAAGAAGGACGTTTTGAAACGTGCAGAGGAAGGATGCAATAAACAAATATCACCTGATGATAGTAGATCTGCATCAACTAACTACACCCATAGAAGTAGAAGTAAAGAATCTAACAGACAGAAGCTCACTTCTGTCAACGTCTTCAATTAAATTAAAGGCTCAAATGGAACGAGCATGTTTAAAGGCAAAGGCTGCTGATTTACAACAAAGGTTGGCACTTGAGCAAGAAGAAGCTGCAATTAAGGCAAAGAAGCAAATGCATGCAATGCAAACGGCACTCCCTGAGTCTGATGCTAAATTGGATGTCTTGAGAAGATATGAAAATACCCAGGAGGATGGTATCCACATTCCTGATGAGTGTGTTACAATTTAAACAAGGAAAAACATTCAATTACCATCACAGCCTATCAGAGCAACAAGCAGTGTTGACCTGAAATGCTCCCACTTCGACTATTCCAATGGCTAGATTTCCACATCAGACAGAAAGTAGAGAACAACAGGGACATGTGCTTGATGGCCTTTGCCAAGCAATCTCACAGCAAGCCAGTGTCGCAGAATACTTAGCAAAGAGTCAAAAAGCATCGCTACTTACCGAACTTTCCATTCCTACGTTTAAAGGCGACCCTCTGCATTATAAAACCTGTATAGGTGCCATTGAACATGGGATTGAAGGCCGTACAAGTGATAACCGTGATCATCTTCAATTTTAGCTGCAGTATACTAGTGAACAACCACATGAGTTGGTGAAGAGCTGCATCCATATGGAACCTCTGACAGGATATACCAAAGCAAAACAAATCTTGAAGGAGTTTTATGGTGATGACTTCATGATAGCAGAAGCATATTTAAAGGAAGCCATGGATTGGCCAACAATCAAGTCTGAAGATGGTGTTGCACTTCAGTCTTTCACATTATTCCTTATGGGCTGTTTGAACATAATGGCAGATGTTAATTACATGGAGGACTTGGACAACATGGCTAATATAAAGGCATTGGCAAACAAACTTCCATACAGACTTATAGAATCTTGGAGAAAATTTGCCTGCAATCTCCAAGAAAGAACAAATAGAAGAGTGAAGTTTAAGGATTTTGTTGACTTTGTTGACAAGCACGAAAGATTCTATAAAACAGAAAACAAAATCACAACACACAGAAACACCAAAATCAAAGAAAGTCTTCACAACAGTCATTGTGCCCGCCAAGATGGAAAACAACAAAACCACCACGCCAAAGGCAGAACCTGTTTCAGTGGATGCTATTGCCAAACCATGTGCTAATTGTAATGGAGAGCAACAGTCTCACAATTTGTAAGGAATTTAGGAGAAAGCATCACAAGGATAAGATTGACTTCTTGAGGAGCAAGGGTCTGTGTTTTGCATGTTTGATGCACGGTCGCATTAGCAGTTGCTGGAAACAAAAGCTTCAATGTCAAGAATGCTCTAGACTGCATCCTACAGCACTACACATTGTCCATAAACTTCTGCAAAGAAACAGCCTAAGACGATTGTGAATAGCAGTACCTATTAAGCGCCCTCGTACAAACAACAGAAACCTGGGGTGTCACTGGGGCCTGTAAATAGGACTGCATCCTTTCAATAATTCCGGGATGGGTCAAGGCACAAAAAGGAACCAAGACAGTGACGACTTACTGTCCGGTTTAAAAATGCCCTGACGCCTTTTTTTAGACTGAAATAACTTACTAAAGTTTTCGTTTTGTGCCATTCAGAATGGGAGAGGGAGCCAGGAGGCGAAACAGCCGTCTTGCCAGTTCAATCCCGCACACCCTCTGACTCTCACCCTCCGTTCTGCCTTTTTATTGAAACTAACTCATCAATAACTAATCACCAGAAGACAGAAAAGCATCAACAACTAATCACCAAGAGACAGAAAACATCAATAACTCACGGTATAAAGGTCAGTTTAACTAAAGCATCAATAACTAATCACCAGGGACTCCAGCAGGCAGAAAATCATAACCCAAGGTCAGTTTAACTAAACACATCTTCAGGATACGGTGTCTGTGTGTGTGTGTGTGTTAAAATAACAAGTAAGTGTCTCTGTGTGTGTTAAACATTAATGAGTGTATAAAAACATGATTATGAATACACAAACTGATTACCTATCCTCAGCCCATCTTACATTTCCCCCCTGTTGTGGATTTAAAAATCATGTCCTTACGGCTTTAAGACAGATCATCATAATGAAATCATACAACAGTGTGAT
>NW_028283956.1:0-21002 GCF_059441095.1 Idiotropiscis lumnitzeri
CTGATGTGTGTGTAAAGTTTTACGAGTTGTCGTTCATATTTAGAACCTCATAATCAGCTTTGTTTTATTGACGAACAGTGCAATGCCACTCCCACAACTTTTCATGAAAAAGGACGAATTTCGTATTGTGACATCCTCATGGCCGAAACAGTCATCCGAGCATATATGAGGGCGACCTTGTTGAGTTGCACGGAGAAAAACATCCAAGAAAATAACTTGTATTAGCTTTTACCAGTTGGTGGCGCTACTACTACGATGTAAAATAAGTTGGTAGATGTCTTCAGGGCTGAAGTATCCTCAAATGTGTACAACTTCGAGAAGATAGGATCATCTGAGTCATGTTGCCGGAGCTTTTGTTGCCACAGAGTACAATCGGACTTTTCAGCACCTTAATAGCCACGCCTTTTGCCAAAACGTCACAAAATTCGGCAGAGAGTAAGATCATTGTCTTGAGTCTTTTCTGACTCATTTTCAGTCGGATTCGTCAAAAGGGCACCGTGCAGTACGTGAAAATTAAAATAAAAACAAATTTTTGATTCCACTTGGCGGCACTGTGTGTATAACAAAATAATAACATTAAGATGTCTTCAGGTCGGGACGTTTTATTTACAGGTGAAGGTTTGGATTTTTAGGAGCATGTGCAGGGGAGTTATTAAGCATTCATTTATTTGTATTAGGTTCATTTTGTCTTCTTATTATTGATATTTGACTGATTCATTAAAAGCAGACAATTATGTTTTAGGTTAATTTTTTACCTGACATGTTTCGGCGAGTCTTTCGCCTTCTTCAGAGTGTCGCATGATGGTGTCTTGAGCTGATGTTCCATGAGGGTGTGACTTACCTGTCAAAAAAATGAAAAAAATCAGAGCAGTAAAAGAACAAGCACAACATGAACATTACAAATCAGCAATCACTGACCACTGCAAAAGGGAAAACCACATCATGGACCTGGAGAAGGGCAGGGTCATCCGCACAGAAGAGAACAAACAACAGCGCTGGATCAGAGAGGCCATTGAGATCTGCAAGCGAGGCATAAAAACCATGAACAGAGACAAGGGAGCCTTCATCCTCTCTACCACCTGGACCAGCATCTTGGCGGAGTGAACGGACAGCGGGGGGCGTGACTTGCCTTCATTCTTGTGACAGGTAAGTCACGCCCTCATGGAACATCAGCTGATAAAGACGGGTCACAAGACAGCATCATGTGACACTCTGAAGAAGGCGAAAGACTTTCGTATTGTGACATGCTCAAGGCCTAAACACTCATCCGAGCAAATATAAGGTAGATTTTGTTCACTTGCCCGGAGAAAAACATCAACAAAAATAATTTGTATTTGTTTTAACCAGTTGGTGGCACTACCACTGCGATCAAAAATAAGTTGGCAGCCGTCTTCAGGGCCTGAATATCCTCAAATGTGAAAGATTTCCAGAAGATGGATCATCTGAATCATTTTGCAGGAACTTTTGTTGCCACGGAGAATAATCAGAATCTGCGGCACCGTAATAGCCACGCCCTTTGAAGGAAAGTCATAAAAATAGGGATAGAGTAAGATCAATGTCTTGAGTCTTTTCTAGCCAATTTTCAATCGGATTCGTTAAAAGGGCACCGTGCAGTACGTCAAAATGTAAAAATTGATATTGATTGGCGCAAGGTGTATAACTGAATATAAACATATAGATGTCTTCAGGTACCGACTCTTTATGTACATGTGAAGTTTTGGATTTTTAGCAGCATGTGCAGGAGAGTTATTAAGCATTTTGTCCATTGCGGCGAAGGAAATCTTAAGTGAAAACTTTGAAGCCCCGCCCCCGTCATATAGTATTTCGGAAACAAAAAATTTTAGCCCCAGTGTTTGTCCCAGGTCTTAAGATGCTCCAGACAGAACTTTAAGGCAATCAGATGAAGCCTTTAGGATCAGGGTGCAAAAGAATGACCCCTGTAAACATGCAAAAAAGGGCAAAAGTCGGACTTTCAAAAATTCATAACTCACTTCCTGTTCATATTAGACGTTAAAAAATATAAAATTTTTCGCCATGCCCGATGAGACTGCCAAGTTTGGTGAGTTTTTGTGCATGTTTCGGGGGTCAAAAATGCGATCGAACAATCGGAAAAATAATAATAATACTAATTTCTACAAAAACAATAGGGACTTCGCAGCGGTCGCTGCTCAGGCCCTAATAATAATAATAATAATAATAATAATAAAAGTAATAATATTTTCTACAAAAACAATAGGGACCTCGCCGCGGTCGCTGCTCGGGCCCCAATAATAATTTCTACACAAAGTCCATTGTGGTGACCCGCCCCCTTTTAAGTAAATTCAAAATGGCCGACTTCCTGTAAAACCTAGCTCATTGCTCCAAGAGACTTTTTTGTAGGTCTTGGTCTTATACATACAGTGAACCCTCGCTACTTCGCGGTTCACCTTTCGCGGGTTCAGTGCTTCGCGGGTCTAAAAAATATTCGGGGGCATTGTAGTTTCGCCAAGCGGCACGACGGGGCGCTGGAGCGGTTAGACGGCCGGCGTGCGCCGAAGAAGAGCGTGGGCGAAGAGGAGAGTGGACGAAGAAGAGCACGTTCCCCCGGACACGATCGGTGGCGACGTTTCGCGCGGTTCGGACCGTACCAGAGCTCCGGCCGGCGTGTGTGGCAGTTAAGCCGTAGAGGAGCACCTTCCCCGGGCACGGGCGGTGCCAAGCGGCCCCTAAGTTTAACCGAATGGAAGCTCCGGAGGAGGAGGGCATGTTCGCGTCACAGTAAGCCGAAGAGGAGCACCTTCCTCGGGCACGGGCGGTTCCAAGCGGCCCCTAAGTTTAACCGAATGGAAGCTCCGGAGGAGGAGGGCATGCTCGCGTCACAGTAAGCCGAAGAGGAGCACCTTCCCCGGGCACGGGCGGTTCCAAGCGGCCCCTAAGTTTAACCGAATGGAAGCTCCGGAGGAGGAGGGCATGCTCGCGTCACAGTAAGCCGAAGAGGAGCACCTTCCCCGGGCACGGCGGTGCCAAGCGGCCCCTAAGTTTAACCGAATGGAAGCTCCGGGGGAGGAGGGCGGGCGTGTGTCACAGTTAAGCCGAATTGGAGCACCTCTTCTGCCCGGGCACGAGCGGAGCGCGAGGCTGTCAGTTATGAATGAATAAATGAATAAATAAATAAAGAATGCTACCTTTCATTTCACAGGGCACACCGGACGGCGTACCAGCAGGTAAAAGTCGGAGTAATTAAATAAATACAAAAAGAATGGCTGGGGAATAAAAAAATAATACGTTTTAATAATAATTTGTTTTTTTTGTTATAACATGAATTTCACTCTCTCTCTCCCCGTATATATATATATATATATATATATATATATATATATATATATATATATATATATATATATATATATATATATATATATTATTATATATATATATATTTATTATATATATTGTATATTTTTTTTAAGCATTTTTGAAGGTGCGCCGCTACTTCGCGGATTTTCAGTTTTCGCGGGTGGTCTCGGTCCCCATTAACCGCGATAACCGAGGGTTCACTGTACTCCATAAAATTTACAAAAAGCGAGGTGAAACACTCAACCAGAGCTGCTTTTTTTTAACATTTCTCGAGGGCCATGGCGAGCCATTTCAAAAAAGCTGCACAACTAACGTATAAAATATTGATAAATTTGCTCGGCCTGATGTGTGTGTAAAGTTTTACGAGTTGTCGTTCATATTTAGAACCTCATAATCAGCTTTGTTTTATTGCCGAACAGTGCAATGCCACTCCCACAACTTTTCACGAAAAAGGACGAATTTCGTATTGTGACATCCTCATGGCCGAAACAGTCATCCGAGCATATATGAGGGCGACCTTGTTGAGTTGCACGGAGAAAAACATCCAAGAAAATAACTTGTATTAGCTTTTACCAGTTGGTGGCGCTACTACTACGATGTAAAATAAGTTGGTAGATGTCTTCAGGGCTGAAGTATCCTCAAATGTGTACAACTTCGAGAAGATAGGATCATCTGAGTCATGTTGCCGGAGCTTTTGTTGCCACAGAGTACAATCGGACTTTTCAGCACCTTAATAGCCACGCCTTTTGCCAAAACGTCACAAAATTCGGCAGAGAGTAAGATCATTGTCTTGAGTCTTTTCTGACTAATTTTCAGTCGGATTCGTCAAAAGGGCACCGTGCAGTACGTGAAAATTAAAATAAAAACACATTTTTGATTCCACTTGGCGGCACTGTGTGTATAACAAAATAATAACATTAAGATGTCTTCAGGTCGGGACGTTTTATTTACAGGTGAAGGTTTGGATTTTTAGGAGCATGTGCAGGGGAGTTATTAAGCATTCATTTATTTGTATTAGGTTCATTTTGTCTTCTTATTATTGATATTTGACTGATTCATTAAAAGCAGACAATTATGTTTTAGGTTAATTTTTTACCTGACATGTTTCGGCGAGTCTTTCGCCTTCTTCAGAGTGTCGCATGATGGTGTCTTGAGCTGATGTTCCATGAGGGTGTGACTTACCTGTCAAAAAAATGAAAAAATCAGAGCAGTAAAAGAACAAGCACAACATGAACATTACAAATCAGCAATCACTGACCACTGCAAAAGGGAAAACCACATCATGGACCGGGAGAAGGGCAGGGTCATCCGCACAGAAGAGAACAAACAACAGCGCTGGATCAGAGAGGCCATTGAGATCTGCAAGCGAGGCATAAAAACCATGAACAGAGACAAGGGAGCCTTCATCCTCTCTACCACCTGGACCAGCATCTTGGCGGAGTGAACGGACAGCGGGGGGCGTGACTTGCCTTCATTCTTGTGACAGGTAAGTCACGCCCTCATGGAACATCAACTGATAAAGACGGGTCACAAGACACCATCATGTGACACTCTGAAGAAGGCGAAAGACTTTCGTATTGTGACATGCTCAAGGCCTAAACACTCATCCGAGCAAATATAAGGTAGATTTTGTTAACCTGCCCGGAGAAAAACATCAACGAAAATAATTTGTATTTGTTTTAACCAGTTGGTGGCGCTACCACTGCGATCAAAAATAAGTTGGCAGCCGTCTTCAGGGCCTGAATATCCTCAAATGTGAAAGATTTCCAGAAGATGGATCATCTGAATCATTTTGCAGGAACTTTTGTTGCCACGGAGAATAATCAGACTCTGCGGCACCGTAATAGCCACGCCCTTTGAAGGAAAGTCATAAAAATAGGGATAGAGTAAGATCAATGTCTTGAGTCTTTTCTAGCCAATTTTCAATCGGATTCGTTAAAAGGGCACCGTGCAGTACGTCAAAATGTAAAAATTTATATTGATTGGCGCAAGGTGTATAACTGAATATAAACATATAGATGTCTTCAGGTACCGACTCTTTATGTACATGTGAAGTTTTGGATTTTTAGCAGCACGTGCAGGAGAGTTATTAAGCATTTTGTCCATTGCGGCGAAGGAAATCTTAAGTGAAAACTTTGAAGCCCCGCCCCCGTCATATAGTATTTCGGAAACAAAAAATTTTAGCCCCAGTGTTTGTCCCAGGTCTTAAGATGCTCCAGACAGAACTTTAAGGCAATCAGATGAAGCCTTTAGGATCAGGGTGCAAAAGAATGACCCCTGTAAACATGCAAAAAAGGGCAAAAGTCGGACTTTCAAAAATTCATAACTCACTTCCTGTTCATATTAGACGTTAAAATATCAAATTTTTCGCCATGCCCGATGAGACTGCCAAGTTTGGTGAGTTTTTGTGCATGTTTCGGGGGTCAAAAATGCGATCGAACAATCGGAAAAATAATAATAATAATAATTTCTGCAAAAACAATAGGGACTTCGCAGCGGTCGCTGCTCAGGCCCTAATAATAATAATAATAATATTATTAATAATAAAAGTAATAATATTTTCTACAAAAACAATAGGGACCTCGCAGCCGTCGCAGCTCGGGCCCTAATAACAATTTCTAGAAAAACAATAGGGACCTCGCAGCGGTCACTGCTCGGGCCCTAATAATAATAATAAAAATAATAATAATTTCCACAAAAACAATGGGGACCTCGTAGCGGTCGCTGCTCGGGCCCTAATAATAATTTCTACAAAAACAATAGGGACCTCGCCGCCGTCGCTGCTCGGGCCCCAATAATAATTTCTACACAAAGTCCATTGTGGTGACCCGCCCCCTTTTAAGGAAATTAAAAATGGCCGACTTCCTGTAAAACCTAGCTCATTGCTCCAAGAGACTTTTTTGTAGGTCTTGGTCTTATACATACAGTGAACCCTCGCTACTTCGCGGTTCACCTTTCGCGGGTTCAGTGCTTCGCGGGTCTAAAAAATATTCGGGGGCATTGTAGTTTCGCCGAGCGGCACGACGGGGCGCTGGAGCGGTTAGACGGCCGGCGTGCGCCGAAGAAGAGCGTGGGCGAAGAGGAGAGTGGACGAAGAAGAGCACGTTCCCCCGGACACGATCGGTGGCGACGTTTCGCGCGGTTTGGACCGTACCAGAGCTCCGGCCGGCGTGCGTGGCAGTTAAGCCGTAGAGGAACACCTTCCCCGGGCACGGGCGGTGCCAAGCGGCCCCTAAGTTTAACCGAATGGAAGCTCCGGAGGAGGAGGGCATGCTCGCGTCACAGTAAGCCGAAGAGGAGCACCTTCCACGGGCACGGGCGGTTCCAAGCGGCCCCTAAGTTTAACCGAATGGAAGCTCCGGAGGAGGAGGGGATGCTCGCGTCACAGTAAGCCGAAGAGGAGCACCTTCCCCGGGCACGGGCGGTTTCAAGCGGCCCCTAAGTTTAACTGAATGGAAGCTCCGGAGGAGGAGGGCATGCTCGCGTCACAGTAAGCCGAAGAGGAGCACCTTCCCCGGGCACGGGCGGTGCCAAGCGGCCCCTAAGTTTAACCGAATGGAAGTTCCGGGGGAGGAGGGCGGGCGTGTGTCACAGTTAAGCCGAATTGGAGCACCTCTTCCGCCCGGGCACGAGCGGAGCGCGAGGCTGTCAGTTATGAATGAATAAATGAATAAATAAATAAAGAATGCCACCTTTCATTTCACAGGGTACACCGGACGGCGTACCAGCAGGTAAAAGTCGGAGTAATTAAATAAATACAAAAAGAATGGCTGGGGAATTAAAAAATAATATGTTTTAATAATAATTTGTTTTTTTTGTTATAACATGAATTTCACTCTCTCTCTCCCCGTATATATATATATATATATATATATATATATATATATATATATATATATTATATATTTATTATATATATTGTATTTTTTTTAAGCATTTTTGAAGGTGTGCCGCTACTTCGCGGATTTTCAGTTTTCGCGGGTGGTCTCGGTCCCCATTAACCGCGATAACCGAGGGTTCACTGTACTCCATAAAATTTACAAAAGGCGAGGTGAAACACTCAACCAGGGTTGCTTTTTTGAACATTTCTCGAGGGCCATGGCGAGCCATTTCAAAAAAGCTGCACAACTAACGTATAAAATATTGATAAATTTGCTCGGCCTGATGTGTGTGTAAAGTTTCACGAGTTGTCGTTCATATTTACAACCTCATAATCAGCGTTGTTTTATTGCCGAACAGTGCAATGCCACTCCCACAACCTTTCACGAAAAAGGACGAATTTCGTATTGTGACATCCTCATGGCCGAAACAGTAATCCGAGCATATATGAGGGCGACCTTGTTGAGTTGCACGGAGAAAAACATCCAAGAAAATAACTTGTATTAGCTTTTACCAGTTGGTGGCGCTACTACTACGATGAAAAATAAGTTGGTAGAAGTCTTCAGGGCTGAAGTATCCTCAAATGTGTACAACTTCGAGAAGATAGGATCATCTGAGTCATGTTGCCGGAGCTTTTGTTGTCACAAAGTACAATCGGACTTTTCAGCACCGTAATAGCCACGCCTTTTGCCAAAACGTCACAAAATTCGGCAGAGAGTAAGATCATTGTCTTGAGTCTTTTCTGACTAATTTTCAGTCGGATTCGTCAGAAGGGCACCGTGCAGTACGTGAAAATTTAAATAAAAACAAATTTTTGATTCCACTTGGCGGCGCTGTGTGTAAAACAAAATAATAACATTAAGATGTCTTCAGGTCGGGACGTTTTATTTACAGGTGAAGGTTTGGATTTTTAGGAGCATGTGCAGGGGAGTTATTAAGCATTCATTTATTTGTATTAGGTTCATTTTGTCTTCTTATTATTGATATTTGACTGATTCATTAAAAGCAGACATTTATGTTTTAGGTTAATTTTTTACCTGACATGTTTCAGCGAGTCTTTCGCCTTCTTCAGAGTGTCGCATGATGGTGTCTTGAGACCAGTCTTTATCAGCTGATGTTCCATGAGGGTGTGACTTACCTGTCAAAAAAATTAAAAAATCAGAGCAGTAAAAGAACAAGCACAACATGAACATTACAAATCAGCAATCACTGACCACTGCAAAAGGGAAAACCACATCATGGACCGGGAGAAGGGCAGGGTCATCCGCACAGAAGAGAACAAACTACAGCGCTGGATCAGAGAGGCCATTGAGATCTGCAAGCGAGGCATAAAAACCATGAACAGAGACAAGGGAGCCTTCATCCTCTCTACCACCTGGAGCAGCGTCTTGGCGGAGTGAATGGACAGCGGGGGGCGTGACTTGCCTTCATTCTTGTGACAGGTAAGGCACGCCTTCATGGAACATCAGCTGATAAAGACAGGTCACAAGACACCATCACAGGGTTCGAAGTTAACTTTAAAAACTGCTTGCCCATAGGGCAAGTGCCACTAAAATTTGCCTTGCCCGAGTGGCCAAATTACTTGCCCAACTTGGGCAAGTGACAATTTTTTTTCTCTTGCCCTGAGTGACTTTTTGTATGACAAAGTGTCTAATTACAAATTGCATGAATTTTTTGTTCGGACAGTTCCCGCCTAGAAAGAATTAAAAATACGTTACAATCATAAGGGTTGCTTATAGAAAAATGTATCATGTATTAACACATTAATTAGGTGTCTGCTGACCCAGGATTATGTTATTGTTATGTTATGTTATATATGAAAGAGAATGTGGAATGACACTGAACGATGGAAGGTGGAAGGATGTGGAAAGATTGTGAATGACATTGAATGATTTGGAATGACACTGAAAGATTTTGAATAATACTGAATGACACTGAATGAAGTAAAACTTTCTGGGAACGGGCCAATTCAAGATAGCTGCCGCACTGTGGGGGAGGCTTTGGTACCAAATTTGGAAAGAGACCCAAACGGTTGGGTCCATTTTATATCAGTGTGGGGGTGAAACGTTGGTCTCGGCGGAGCTGTCTGAATATTGGAGAAGTTAGAAGACAAAGTAAAACAGAACAATTAAAATCACTCTTCAAATACATATTGTTTGGTGGGCAGAGCATGATTTACAGCTCACCATTTTATTGCATGCACCAAGCATGTTATACATTTTTCTGTCCATGGGATGGCGTAGTCAAGAAAAATGAAGCATCTCGAAGCCCATTCGTGTGTGAAGTATTTCCCTGCAGGGCTTGGCTGCTTTATGGGGCTTCATTTTGCCATCACTAGTTTTAGATAGTTTTAATTTTTGAAAGAGCATTTTTGTTTTAGTATTAAGGTAGGCCAGAAATGGAATGAAATGCAGAGATAGAAATGACACAGGAAAAATTTGGCTAGAAGGGCTATAATTTTCATTAAAGCAGAGAAGAAAATAGAAACTACAAAAAACATTGATGTGTACTTGTCCACTTTAAGGTAGAACTGGTTGAAGTGAAATGAGTCACAAGATTGGAAAAATAGGAAATAAAATAGAATTAACATGTTCATTTTTGTGATAAGAAATTTGTGATTAGGTGAAAAGGGGAAAAAAAAGAGAATTACAGGCTTTTCAAATAAAACAACCTAATTTAAATTGGCCAACTTGTAAAATGGAAAAGAAAATTCTAAATTATGCACAGAAAGCATGAACGTGTTGGGCAGAAGGAAGGAAAAAGAAAAGAAAGAAAGGAGGAAGCAGTAAGTCTTGTTACAAAACATTAACTTTTCAGGACGAGATGTGGTAGCAATGGAGGATCACGTGACGTAAAAAGTCAAACATAAAAGTGTGTGTAGAAGGAGTTCTACATCAACATGCGTTTTACTCATTAGGCCGTGATACACTGGCAAAATTGGACTTCAATAGAATTAATAAGCACGGGCGAATTCAAACAAACGTCAAAACTTTAAAGGGGCGCATTGTCAGTGATAAGAAAGAGAAAAGATATTGCCAGACCACTTTTCTGTAAAAACTTTCCTTGGGACGCCTCGGTGACCCCCATTAAATCCCTGACCCTTCATAGATAAAGTTGAGGCCCAGTGCCTCTCAGGGCTGTAATTTATGTGGCAGAGAAAGGTCCAACAAGCCTTGGTAATCTTTAAAACAGTATCGTCATGGCCATGGAATGGGTTGTGTATGTTGGAACTTGTGAAGATACACTACAAGATTGTATCGACAAAGCATCTTAACGCACTACCAAATTATTATAAGCCATTTGAGCAAAACAGTGACTGCAAAAAATGACTTCATTAGCCTGGGTTACTGCAGGAACCAGGGCAAAATGAATTCATTTGCATATTTAGTCACAACAATTTGGATTTCGTGGCAGAGAACCACTTAGAGTGTGATTAAGAGCTTTCACTGCTGCTTTAAGGAATCAAAAAATTACATTCTTTTCCCACCACATTCACATTGCACGCCGGCCTAATTGTCACAGGGACACATTATACTGATAAGTTGCGGTGCATTTCAGCCCAGCGTCATTTTTTCCCCGCATCATCTAGGAGGCGCCACACGACTGTGGAGCCGTCCAAATTATCACCAAACCGCGACTTGACCTTCCTCCCGACTGGAGGAACTCAGACTTGTAACACAGACCAGGTGCGCATTCCAGACTGATAAGAAGTAAAAGTGTTTGAGAACCAAGGTCGCAGCCTGAAATCAAACTGACTTTTATGCGATGGGAGTACTAACATTGTGATACCAACGGATAAGAGATTGTTAGGATAAGCAGGAAGAGCGTAGGCGGGTGTGAGCTAATTAAAATTTGGGGTTTCCCATCTTGTATGAGTTGTATGGTTACAATGTGGACTGACAGTCAAGATAAATGTTCATGCGTTCTGTCGACATTGGGCTTTAAAAACCACAACAGGAAAAGAAAAGTTGTGCATAAAGCACGTCTAAAATAGTTATTTGTGAACGCAAAATTCACTTAACAGAAAATGACACAATTACAATTGGAAACTGCCTCGCCTTTATATCGACACAGCGCAGCTAAAAGGGAAAATGAACACACCCCCACACGCACACACACGCAGAAAATCAACTTGACAATTTGATCCCACGCCAGGGAAAAAGGTACCAGTAATTGAACGCACACATTGGGAGAACAAAGGTGCAAACATTGCTGAGGACAGGATCAGCAAATTGGCAGATGGCAAATCCTGGCTGCCTAATTCATTGATTGGAAAAGTAATAAGAGTGACACAAGAGCATAACTATGTGTCAAGAGAGGGGTAGTATGATATGAAATTGTTCCCACATACAGACTTTTCAACAAAAAACTTTTTTTTAGACAGTGTTATTTGTTTGAGATGCAATATTGTTTGGTTGTAATTCATATGTTTTCAAAATGGATTAAGTTGTTTCCGACAACATATGTTGATGCTAAAACAGTTGGAAAAAGTGTTGTGTAATCAAATTGTCAGGTTCAATCACCTAAGCATTCACTGAACATAGGCTAAATGAATGGAAGGAAGACAAGAGTTGATCTTTTACTCGCGAGGAGAACGAACGGAGGTGTGCTCAGTTACATCTCCAAATTCGTTCTGGAGCACACTCCGCCGAGCCCTCTATTTTATTAGGGAAGTCCCTAACAATACAATGTATTTGCACTAAGGGATGAAGGGGGGAGCACCAGCAGGAACATGTAAACATCTCAGACACAAGAGGAAAGACAGACATCAATGGCAGTCATCCACTGATTGAAAAGGCAGATATGCCCTTTTAGTGCTCTGGTACTAAAGTCTCAGTCCTTTTGTTTCAGAGGTGTGTCTCAGCACACCTCCTTTGATGTTGCAGACGTTGATCCAGTCTTCAGGCATCCGCTTCTCTGTGAAGTCTTCTCATCCATATGGTCAAACATGGGTCACGCTGTGGAACAATTCTTTTGCAATACTAATAGAGTAAAATATGGGATAAAATACATCTTCAACCTAACACAAATTATCCTGACATTTGGAATTTCAAGAAGTGATTTGAAGTGAAAATTATGCATTTTGTGAATGATGTTGTAACAAGTGGGACAGTTGTTGCAAAATTGACTCAAAGCGTCATTGTGCATACAGTCTGCAGGACTTGTGGAACGCACTAATGGGACTGTTAAGGGCAGACTTATCAAGACAATGAGGGAAAAAAAGGAGACAATGACCAGACTGTGTTTCAATCACAACAATGAGGATAGTGCCAGCCGAAGTTAGGACACTATCCCCTATCGACTCTCAGGTTCATCAGAACCACCAGCGACTGGCACATCAGTCCCAGTCCACATGGGAAACATGTTTTGACCAAAAAGAAAAAAAAAAAAAAAGACGCAATTACTGGTCAGTGTGTTCTGATCCACAGAGAAATCACGTCCGTGTGGGAGACCAACTCTTCTTCAAGGTGCTGAAACGACTTCGTTGGGACAAGTGAATGCTGAGATGGCCCTCGCCAGATGATTGCAGTGACCCCGACGGCAGCAAAGGTCGCGGGGCGTGGCAGCTGGATCCACCAGTTGCAGTACAAGCTTCTCCGGTTTCCAGCTAAAGGCCGAGCAACGCGAATCCCTCGAACAGGAGCCCACCTGAGTCACAATATCGGACCACACGCACATCGGAACCGCACAACCAGCCACAGATACGAATGTTGAAGCCACAGAACAAAAAGATTAGATATTGTTTGGAAATTAATGACGTACATAAAGAATTTTAGCCTTGATTGGAGAACATTACTGCATTTACATTTTTAATAAAATGAAACAATTATTGATGTTATGACCACTACGAAGAATTTGAAAGACAATATACCGGGATAATTATGGTTTTCATTTTTGTTATGTGTAGTCTGTTCATGTTGCATTATTCTTATGACAAAGATGATTATTAACTGCATGTTTGTTGCCCAAATGTACCATTACAACCTGATTGATGTTGAGAATGACGAATTCGAACTGGACAATGACAAACTCGAACTGGACACTGAAACCTAAATAACACATGGACCCTTTTGCCCCTGCCCCCACACATGCACACACATACACCACACACGAAGATCCGGGAGGTAAAGACGGCTGTCCCCTCCTACAACGAGGCAAGGGCCTCCATCAAGTCGCCGCAGAGACAAGCTCTGCGTGGAGACAAACTCTGCGTGGAGACAGTTTTGTTATTTTTCACTAGGTATAGTGAAGTTTTTTTATGTTTTATTCCCAAGTGACCAACATACCATGAGAATCTCGTTCCACGCCGGAAGGGAGGAGGGGAATTTTGTCCCTACTGAGGGTTTTCGCCCCTCCACGGATGACCACACTGTTGTATGATTTCATTATGATGATCTGTCTTAAAGCCGTAAGGACATGATTTAAACCCACAAACGGGTGAATGTGAGATGGGATGAGGATATGTAAATAGTTTGTGTATTTCTAATCATGTTTTTATACACTATTTGTATCAGTTATAATTGCGCACACACACAGACACTCACATTATTGCTTTAGCACACACGCGCACAACTGGAACACACGCACACACTTTAGTTTCGAATTCCTGACTGACTACTGTGGTTGATTGCTTCCTGCCTGCCTGCTAGAATTTCAGACAGACCTCCATTGTCTGCTTAGGTTGCTGATAAAAGACCGAACGGGTGGTAGAGAGTGAGAGAGAGTGCGCGAGATTGAACTGGCAAGACGCCTGCTTCACCTCCTGACTTCCTCTCCCATTCGCGAATGGTCAAAAACAAAACTCTAACTGGTTTGGTCTGGATTTATGCCACCTTCAGTCTAAAAATGGCGTCAGGACGTTTTAAACCTGACAGTTGCCTTGAGATCTCCGAGCTCGAACTGCCCTATTCCCACCTTGATCACAAGCTCCCATGAACCACTTGGACAGGGTTGCCTGTGTCCTTCTCGTTGATGTCCTTTGTGGCTCCATTCCTTTTCAGTGCTCCTAAAACAAAAAAGACAAGAAGCCAACTTAGTAAAGCTATTTAATGATTGTGAAACCTTATGGGACATGCTGAAATGTCTTCACACCACAATCCCTTAAAAAAAAAATTAAAAAAAAAATATATTACCGTATAGAACATCAGAAAAAGGCAGGTCTCGGCGCTTGTTCTTGCTACGATGTCCAAAGAGATTGTACTTCAGAGACAGAGGATTTGTCATGATGAACGCCATCATTGTTCTGACACTATCGTCCAATCCACCAATACCTGCAACCATTATAACATGGGTGTCACTCGATCCAGATAATCATCACACACTTAAAAATATTTTGGCAGTTAAACTGGGTATGATAAACGTCACAGGAAAGGAATTGTCGATTAAGTGAACAGCTTCGGTAACGCCATATACACTCAAAGGGCAAGAGCCCAACATTCTACCAAAATGATTATGATTAGGGAGGTAACGATTCACTCAAGCCCCGATTCGATTTTTGATTTTCAGTTCCCGATTTCGATTCGATATTTTAATTGTTTTAAGTTGCTGCCACGTTTGTCTCTGTGCGCTCGTGTGATGCTGCAGCGATCCACAAACAAAATATGTCTATACGTCTTGTGCATTTTGAATGGAACCAAAAAACAATACACGATGCCAAATTGTACTATTATTATGAAACTGCCTATGAGTAGTAAAAGAAATACTTGTAAAAATATTTCACATTTTTAGAGCCCCAATACATTCTTTTAAATATAGAAGGGACTGAAATCATGTGAAAATTGAGTCTTTTTCTCAGTTTCCGACTTGGGGTGAACACATTCGGCTTATCATAGTTGCAGTTGACCATCTTGAACTCTGAAGTCTTTCAACTCGGCCTTCCGAATCAGGGTTTTAGAGGTGGGGCTATTTAGTGATACAGTAGGATGGTTTGATCTCTGTAGCTCCAGAATCAGGAATGTACTGGGACTGGGGTTCCTACTTGGGTTTAGGGTACCTAATTTTATATTTCAAGAAATTAAATAATTATTTATAATTTTGAAGATAATACATTAAAATTTCATCATTTTCATACCTGCATTAGATCCTGCAGTAGACTCACAGACTCAACACGTTGGACGTACTCAAGGACCTTCTGCAGCGCCTCTCTTGGTTAGGAAGCTTTTTCTCTGTGACAATCCATGGGGAGGTGTAGATGGTACTTCGTCATCACAGGCTTCAGACTCGTCACTTGAGAAAACATCCCTGCAATGGATGCATAGACACTTGGGCATGAATGTCATTTAACAACAAAAGCTAGAACAAAAAGCTTTGCATTTAAAAGAATACATCTGTGATGGGGAAGCCAGGTTAAAGTGTTAATTTTATAATTATGTAATTAGCTGCAGGTTAGTCTAGTGAAGGTGTAATCACTTCTATTTTGGAGCATAGCTTTTGCTCTGTCCAATCATTGCCTCACCTGCTGAAACCCACATTCGGGTATTTTACAAACCAAAAACTTAAATACCTGTACAGCTCTCATTTTTAACTTATTTTCTCTAACCTTTACCCACAAAATTTGAATATTCAAAATAAAAGTACACAAAGAAGTCACAATTTTTCCACATTAGTTACTTACGTAGTTCCTCTCAAATGCAGCTCAACACTGCATTGAATTAGAGCTTGATAAGCCTACACACAAAACATACAAAGCACATTGTGGCATGATTCTGAATGAGCCAATCTAGCATTTCAACATCTGTTCAACTGTTGGAATTTTAACTATTATCTGACTCTATTAACCAACATTCATCCAACAATTATGCGCGCTCGTTTTGGACACTGCATTGAATTAGAGCTTGATAAACCCACACACAAAACATACAAAGCACATTGTGGCATGATTCTGAATGAGCCAATCTAGCATTTCAATATCTGTTCAACTTTCATCTTGAATTTCTATTATTTAAATAACAGGCAACATTCAACAGTTAATATGTTTTGCTTTACTTACCCAAATCAAACACATCACAAAAAAGCCTTAAATGAGCTAGTGGAGTAGATTGTATTAATTTGAGTGAAAGCTTAAGTCTTTTGGAGAATTTTGGAGAGAGATCGAGGGACACTGTGTTTAGCGTCGTAGGCCCAATGCTAACAATATGTAGCTCGTTGTAAAGGTCCTCATAAAAATAAATAAAACACACAACGCTTATCAGTATTATTAAAAGGGTGATTATAATGTACTTAAGTTTTCCCCAAAATAATTCGAGTACGTACGTTGTTGATATACCCTCTGTGTTCTCGTCACTTATCATTTTAGCATACTGTGTTTTAGCTAACGCACCAAGCAGTTTTCCAACACAGGCAACCTTGAAAAATTACAAAACACATTGTAAAGTAAGTCTAAAAAATGAGAGCCAGACATTTACCCAAGATTAATTAATTAATTCAATTATCGTTCGGGACTCACCGTGCTTTCAGCTCTTCTGCCGCACCTCAAAGACCGCGTAGCTTGCATTCGCTCCTTTTCTCACAGTTTGAATATGCTGCCTTCAAAAGAATCTGTAATTTTGACAACTCCAACTTGAATCTACAAAAATCAAGCAATAAGGTAGAAATAACTTCAAATATACTTTGAATAAAGATCTTTCACAGCATACAGAATTAATAAAATAACATTAATTAATAATGTTGATTTTGTTTATTTAAAAAAAAGTAACTGTGTTGACTGTTGGATGTGGCTGACAATGCTGGACCTGCCTTGTCAAATAGTTCATAGATGACAATCTTAGCTGTCTGGTATATTATAAAATGTTATCTTGTCCCTTAAGGGTTATTAAGTCACAGTTGGGGGTACATGTAAATTCACAAAATATAACGTCCAGCCTTGTTAAATTTAGCATAGATAAATACATGAATTTAATTTTAATTTTAATAAATCAATCAATCCTCTGTACTGCTTCTTGTCCTCACAAGGGTCCCCGGGAGTGCTGGAGCCTATCCCAGCTGTCTTCGGGCAGTCGACAGGGTACACCCTGAACTGGTTGCCAGTCAATCGCAGGGCACACAGAGACAAGCAACCATCCGCTCTCACACTCAGACCTTGGACCAGTGACCAATCAACCTATCATGGATGTTTTTGGAAAGTGGGAGGAAACCGGCGAAAACCCTAGCAGGCACAGGGAGAACCTTGCACTTCTGTACTGTGATGCGGACTTGCTAACCAGTCCGCCACCGTGCCGCTTGTTCTAAAGAGTCCCAGAAAATAAAAACACCCGTCCCTTAGTCAAAAGCGGAAAAAGTCCAACAACAACCCGACCATAATTTGCATTGTTCCATAAGTTAAATCAATGTCAAACCTAATAAAAGCTGACTTCTGGTCCTCAAAAATCCTACACTTATTTTCGTCCTTTCACAATCTCGCAGCATAGGCTCCATGGCCATGTCTCTATCGTTTTGGCATCCATTGAATAGTTCTACTGAGAATAGTCTTCAGGGTGGTTACTATTAGCATAGCATGCATTAAATATCAAAAAGGCTCCAGAACAAATTTTCAAACCCATGCCCGCTTAGCTCATCTATAACCCATACAGGACCCAGACATGGTTGACCAGCTCTAACCTATGCCCACTTATCCCACACATAACCCAAACAGGACCGATAAATGGTGACCACTTCTAACCCATGCCCACTTAGCCCACACATAACCCAAATAGGACCCAGACATGGTTGACCAGCTCTAACCCATGCCCACTTGGCCCATATACAGCCCATATGAGACCCTCACATGGTTGACCAGTTCTAACCCATGCCCACTTAGCCCACACATAACCCAAATAGGACCTATAAATGGTTTCAGTAGTAGATTCAGTAGTTTTTATCATTACAGCATTTTCCCCTCTGTATAATGGACAGACATTAGGAGTGTTTCCTTACACTTAGATACGTTTATACTGTGTATATTTGCATGCTTTTTATGAATGTCTGCTGCTAATGTTATACATTAACGGCTACATTACGCCGCCGACTCTGTGTGAGCTATATCTTTGCTGCTGTAACACCTCAAATTTCCCCATTGTGGGACTAATAAAGGACATCTTTATCTTTATCTTTACCAGTTCTAACCCATGCCCACTTAGCCCATACACAACCCGTATTGCACCCACAACATTTGCCCAGTTTAAGCCCATGCCCACCAATCCCAGATGGCGCCCACATGGAACCCTGTACCATTGCCCACTTCTAGCCCATTCCCACTTGGTACCCAGGAATCCCGCATTTACCCCATTTGGGGCCCAGTTGGACATGTTGGCTGGGTACAGTACTTTTATTCTTGCAGTATTTTTATCATTGCAGTATTTTCAATCATTCAGTATTTTTTTTTATCATTGCAGCATTTTTATTTATTTCCCCTCTGAACCATAGACAGGCATTAGGAGTGTTTCCTTACACTTGTATATGTTGTGGGCTGTAAGTGTGTATATACATGGGGATCTGTGTATATACGTATATACTGTGTATATTTGCATGCTTTTTATGAATGCCTGCTGCCAATGTTATACATTAACGGCTACATTACGTCGGTGCCACTGTGTGATGTATATCTTTGCTGCTGTAACACTGCAAATGTCCCCGTTATGGGACAATTAAAAGACATCTTTATCTTTAGAAATTGAAGATTCACTTGCGAGGCCATTTTCAACACGGACCTTTCAAGAGAAGCTATATCGTCCAACACTCGGTCAGTGCTGTCTAAGTGCTTTTCTGTATATTGTTTGTCCACCCGTGGTGTCATAAATTATGGTATTATGAGGGGGATTTATTCAAGTAGGACTAAGTAGGACTTCATTGAAGGCCCAGGTGTGAAATGCATGGCCCTCCACTGGTTCAAATAATATCTAAAACTAAATTACCAGTTACATGTGCAATTTCAATATTCAACAATTATCTCAACAAAAAAGGACAATCTGAATTTTTTTTAAATGCACAATAAAACAGAAAAGCCATTTCCGGGTATTTTACAATTCAGTCTTCATTGGGGAAAAAACATTCAACAATTTGCTTTTCTTATTTAATACATAGTTCAGCACAGCAGGTGGCGGACAAGCACCTTAAAACGTCATTCGCCTACACAAGGAAGAAGAACATGCCCGAGGCGCTCCCGTGTCCTCGTCTTTCGGTCAACCTGAGAATAATGTTCTTGAGGATTAAAGTTTATAAATGTAAGTATGATGTGATTTTTTATTTTATTTTATGTTGTTGAACAGTGTTTTTGTTTATTTTATAATTTCGTCATTAAAAGGCTGTGGCGGTTGGAGAGTCAGCTTCGTGTTAGGGCGTGTTAAAGATCCCGATACCCACACTACACCCTCATTGAAGTATATACGAGTAAAATTATTCGAGCGCGCAGCCAAAGTATATTGTCCACAATTATTTGCGGACTTAACCAAAATCCCATTGAACTGGCGATGTTCGGTGGAATTCTTGTGCCCATGCTGAAAAAAATTCTCTTCAAATGTACATATCAAATTATGACATTATGATAAACAGTTGCATGTGTGCAATTTCGGTCACTCTTTTAAAGTCACCTACGTGTTTTGTCCGAGTGCAGCTAGCGTACTTAGCGACCTTGTGTGCATGCGCCGCAGATTGTGAGAGCGCCTCAAATAGTACAAATGAAGCTATAGCTTGTTCCGGTGGGTCCCAAGCCAGGGTTTTTTCTTAACTACCACATTACTTAAGTTTTAATATCACTCTCAACGTCAAAATTGTTACAAATAAATACATAATGATAACGTGCCGCCAAGCTCGATGACATAGGAGGCGGAAGTTGGTGTCGTCACACGCATTGTCCCAATTTTGCAATATCGGTACGCTTGGAACCTGTGCTCTGCAACACCCCATGTACACGTCAACGAGGAACGTATGGTGTAGAGTGTTTATTGCGATTGGGCCATTCTTTGTCACGGTCTTCTCTCTGACAAATTGGCATATTTAGCAGCCAAAATATAATGAGCCGTTGCTGTGATAGTAGTTGCAGCCCAAGGTTATTTTAGTAAACGAAAATGAACTCAAAACTTGAATAGAAAAAAATAAAATTCGATAATGAAAAAAATACAGTGAACCCTCGGTTATCGCGGTTAATGGGGACCGAGACCACCCGCGAAAACTGAAAATCCGCGAAGTAGCGGCGCACCTTCAAAAATGCTTAAAAAAAAAAAGTGCGAAGTAGTGGTGCACCTTCAAAAATGCTTAAAAAAAAAATAATAATAAATATGTATATATATATATATATATATATATGTATATATAAATATATATATACACGGGTAGAGAGAGAGAGAGTGAAATTCATGCTATAACAAAAAAAAAAATTATTATTAAAACTTATTATTTTTTTATTCCCCAGCCATTATTTTTGTATTTATTCAATTACTTCTTTTTGTATTTTTTTAATTACTTCGACCTTTACCTGCTGGTACGCCGTCCGGTGTGCCCTGTGAAATGAAAGGTAGCATTCTTCATTTATTTTTTTTATTCATTTATTCATTCATAACTGACAGCCTCGCGCTCCGCTCGTGCTCGGGCGGAAGAGGTGCTCCTCTTCGGCTTAATTGTCATGCACCTGCTCCCCCGAAGCGTGTCTCCGTTCGGTTGAACTCGGTTTCATTTCGCCCCGCCCGTGCCCGGGGAAGGTGCTTCTCTTCGGCTTAACTGTGACGCGAGCATGCCCTCCTCCTCCGGAGCTTCCATTCGGTTAAACTTAGGGGCCGCTTGACACCG
Source organism: Idiotropiscis lumnitzeri (assembly GCF_059441095.1). NCBI lineage: Eukaryota > Metazoa > Chordata > Actinopteri > Syngnathiformes > Syngnathidae > Idiotropiscis > Idiotropiscis lumnitzeri. The sequence continues at coordinate 20,974 of NW_028283956.1, forward strand.
CCCGTGCCCGGGGAAGGTGCTCCTCTTCG
>NW_028283957.1:0-20935 GCF_059441095.1 Idiotropiscis lumnitzeri
CTAGACAATTATCTTACTCTCTGCCGAATTTTGTGACGTTTTGGCAAAAGGCATGGCTATTACGGTGCTGAAAAGTCCGATTGTACTCTGTGGCAACAAAAGCTCCAGCAACATGACTCAGATGATCCTATCTTCTCGAAGTTGCACACATTTGAGGATACTTAAGCCCTGAAGACATCTACCAACTTATTTTTCATCGTAGTAGTAGCGCCACCAACTGCTTATAGCTAATACAAGTTATTTTCTTGGATGTTTTTCTCCGTGCAACTCAACAAGGTCGCCCTCATATATGCTCGGATGACTGTTTCGGGCCATGAGGATGTCATAATACGAAATTTGTCCTTTTTCATGAAAAGTTGTGGGAGTGCCATTGCACTGTTCGGCAATAAAACAACGCTGATTATGAGGTTCTAAATATGAACAACAACTCGTGAAACTTTACACACACATCAGGCCGAGCAAATTTATCAATATTTTATACGTTAGTTGTGCAGCTTTTTTGAAATGGCTCACCATGGCCCTCGAGAAATGTTAAAAAAAGCAGCCCTGGTTGAGTGTTTCACCTCGCTTTTTGTAAATTTTATGGAGTACAGTGAACCCTCGGTTATCGCGGTTAATGGGGACCGAGACCACCCGCGAAAACTGAAAATCCGCGAAGTAGCGGCGCACCTTCAAAAATGCTTAAAAAAAATATACAATATATATAATAAATATATATATATATATATATATATATACGGGGGGAGAGAGAGAGAGAGAGAGTGAAATTCATGTTATAACAAAAAAAACAAATTATTATTAAAACTTATTATTTTTTTATTCCCCAACCATTCTTTTTGTATTTATTTAATTACTCCGACTTTTACCTGCTGGTACGCCGTCCGGTGTGCCCTGTGAAATGAAAGGTGGCATTCTTTATTTATTTATTCATTTATTCATTCATAACTGACAGCCTCGCGCTCCGCTCGTGCCCGGCAGAAGAGGTGCTCCAATTCGGCTTAACTGTGACACACGCCCGCCCTCCTCCCCCGGAGCTTCCATTCGGTTAAACTTAGGGGCCGCTTGGCACCGCCCGTGCCCGGGGAAGGTGCTCCTCTTCGGCTTACTGTGACGCAAGCATGCCCTCCTCCTCCGGAGCTTCCATTCGGTTAAACTTAGGGGCCGCTTGGAACCGCCCGTGCCCGGGGAAGGTGCTCCTCTTCGGCTTACTGTGACGCGAGCATGTCCTCCTCCTCCGGAGCTTCCATTCGGTTAAACTCAGGGGCCGCTTGGAACCGCCCGTGCCCGGGGAAGGTGCTCCTCTACGGCTTAACTGCCACGCACGCCGGCCGGAGCTCTGGTACGGTCCGAACCGCGCGAAACGTCGCCACCGATCGTGTCCGGGGGAACGTGCTCTTCTTCGTCCACTCTCCTCTTCGCCCACGCTCTTCTTCGGCGCACGCCGGCCGTCTAACCGCTCCAGCGCCCCGTCGTGCCGCTCGGCGAAACTACAATGCCCCCGAATATTTTTTAGACCCGCGAAGCACTGAACCCGCGAAAGGTGAACCTCGAAGTAGCGAGGGTTCACTGTATGTATAAGACCAAGACCTACAAAAAAGTCTCTTGGAGCAATGAGCTAGGTTTTACAGGAAGTCGGCCATTTTGAATTTACTTAAAAGGGGGCGGGTCTCCACAATGGACTTTGTGTAGAAATTATTATTGGGGCCCGAGCAGCGACCGCGGCGAGGTCCCTATTGTTTTTGTAGAAAATATTATTACTTTTATTATTATTATTATTATTATTATTATTATTAGGGCCTGAGCAGCGACCGCTAAGAAGTCCCTATTGTTTTTGTAGAAATTATTATTATTATTATTTTTCCGATTGTTCGATCGCATTTTTGACCCCCGAAACATGCACAAAAACTCACCAAACTTGGCAGTCTCATCGGGCATGGCGAAAAATTTGATATTTTTTAACGTCTAATATGAACAGGAAGTGAGTTATGAATTTTTGAAAGTCCGACTTTTGCCCTTTTTTGCATGTTTACAGGGGTCATTCTTTTGCACCCTGATCCTAAAGGCTTCATCTGATTGCCTTAAAGTTCTGTCTGGAGCATCTTAAGACCTGGGACAAACACTGGGGCTAAAATTTTTTGTTTCCGAAATACTATATGACGGGGGCGGGGCTTCAAAGTTTTCACTTAAGATTTCCTTCGCCGCAATGGACAAAATGCTTAATAACTCTCCTGCACGTGATGCTAAAAATCCAAAACTTCACATGTACATAAAGAGTCGGTACCTGAAGACATCTATATGTTTATATTCAGTTATACACCTTGCGCCAATCAATATAAATCTTTACATTTTGACGTACTGCACGGTGCCCTTTTAACGAATCCGACTGAAAATTGGCTAGAAAAGACTCAAGACATTGATCTTACTCTATCCCTATTTTTATGACTTTCCTTCAAAGGGCGTGGCTATTACGGTGCCGCAGAGTCTGATTATTCTCCGTGGCAACAAAAGTTCCTGCAAAATGATTCAGATGATCCATCTTCTGGAAATCTTTCACATTTGAGGATATTCAGGCCCTGAAGACGGCTGCCAACTTATTTTTGATCGCAGTGGTAGCGCCACCAACTGGTTAAAACAAATACAAATTATTTTCGTTGATGTTTTTCTCCGGGCAGGTTAACAAAATCTACCTTATATTTGCTCGGATGAGTGTTTAGGCCTTGAGCATGTCACAATACGAAAGTCTTTCGCCTTCTTCAGAGTGTCACATGATGGTGTCTTGTGACCCGTCTTTATCAGCTGATGTTCCATGAGGGCGTGACTTACCTGTCACAAGAATGAAGGCAAGTCACGCCCCCCGCTGTCCGTTCACTCCGCCAAGATGCTGGTCCAGGTGGTAGAGAGGATGAAGGCTCCCTTGTCTCTGTTCATGGTTTTTATGCCTCGCTTGCAGATCTCAATGGCCTCTCTGATCCAGCGCTGTTGTTTGTTCTCTTCTGTGCGGATGACCCTGCCCTTCTCCCGGTCCATGATGTGGTTTTCCCTTTTGCAGTGGTCAGTGATTGCTGATTTGTAATGTTCATGTTGTGCTTGTTCTTTTACTGCTCTGATTTTTTCATTTTTTTGACAGGTAAGTCACACCCTCATGGAACATCAGCTCAAGACACCATCATGCGACACTCTGAAGAAGGCGAAAGACTCGCCGAAACATGTCAGGTAAAAAATTAACCTAAAACATAATTGTCTGCTTTTAATGAATCAGTCAAATATCAATAATAAGAAGACAAAATGAACCTAATACAAATAAAGGAATGCTTAATAACTCCCCTGCACATGCTCCTAAAAATCCAAACCTTCACCTGTAAATAAAACGTCCCGACCTGAAGACATCTTAATGTTATTATTTTGTTATACACACAGTGCCGCCAAGTGGAATCAAAAATTTGTTTTTATTTTAATTTTCACGTACTGCACGGTGCCCTTTTGACGAATCCGACTGAAAATTAGTCAGAAAAGACTCAAGACAATGCGATCTTACTCTCTGCCGAATTTTGTGACGTTTTGGCAAAAGGCGTGGCTATTAAGGTGCTGAAAAGTCCGATTGTACTCTGTGGCAACAAAAGCTCCGGCAACATGACTCAGATGATCCTATCTTCTCGAAGTTGTACACATTTGAGGATACTTCAGCCCTGAAGACATCTACCAACTTATTTTACATCGTAGTAGTAGCGCCACCAACTGGTAAAAGCTAATACAAGTTATTTTCTTGGATGTTTTTCTCCGTGCAACTCAACAAGGTCGCCCTCATATATGCTCGGATGACTGTTTCGGCCATGAGGATGTCACAATACGAAATTCGTGTTTTTTCGTGAAAAGTTGTGGAGTGGCATTGCACTGTTCGGCAATAAAACAAAGCTGATTATGAGGTTCTAAATATGAACGACAACTCGTAAAACTTTACACACACATCAGGCCGAGCAAATTTATCAATATTTTATACGTTAGTTGTGCAGCTTTTTTGAAATGGCTCGCCATGGCCCTCGAGAAATGTTAAAAAAAAGCAGCTCTGGTTGAGTGTTTCACCTCGCTTTTTGTAAATTTTATGGAGTACAGTGAACCCTCGGTTATCGCGGTTAATGGGGACCGAGACCACCCGCGAAAACTGAAAATCCGCGAAGTAGCGGCGCACCTTCAAAAATGCAAAAAAAAAATATACAATATATATAATAAATATATAAATATATATATATATATATATATATATATATATATATATATATATATATATATATATATATATACGGGGGGAGAGAGAGAGAGTGAGTGAAATTCATGTTATAACAAAAAAACCAAATTATTATTAAAACGTATTATTTTTTTATTCCCCAGCCATTCTTTTTGTATTTATTTAATTACTCCGACTTTTACCTGCTGGTACGCCGTCCGGTGTGCCCTGTGAAATGAAAGGTGGCATTCTTTATTTATTTATTCATTTATTCATTCATAACTGACAGCCTCGCGCTCCGCTCGTGCCCGGGCAGAAGAGGTGCTCCATTTTGGCTTAACTGTGACACACGCCCGCCCTCCTCCCCCGGAGCTTCCATTCGGTTAAACTTAGGGGCCGCTTGGCACCGCCCGTGCCCGGGGAAGGTGCTCCTCTTCGGCTTACTGTGACGCGAGCATGCCCTCCTCCTGCGGAGCTTCCATTCGGTTAAACTTAGGGGCCGCTTGGAACCGCCCGTGCCCGGGGAAGGTGCTCCTCTTCGGCTTACTGTGACGCGAGCATGCCCTCCTCCTCCGGAGCTTCCATTCGGTTAAACTTAGGGGCCGCTTGGCACCGCCCGTGCCCGGGGAAGGTGCTCCTCTACGGCTTAACTGCCACGCACGCCGGCCGGAGCTCTGGTACGGTCCGAACCGCGCGAAACGTCGCCACCGATCGTGTCCGGGGGAACGTGCTCTTCTTCGTCCACTCTCCTCTTCGCCCACGCTCTTCTTCGGCGCACGCCGGCCGTCTAACCGCTCCAGCGCCCCGTCGTGCCGCTCGGCGAAACTACAATGCCCCCGAATATTTTTTATACCCGCGAAGCACTGAACCCGCGAAAGGTGAACCGCGAAGTAGCGAGGGTTCACTGTATGTATAAGACCAAGACCTACAAAAAAGTCTCTTGGAGCAATGAGCTAGGTTTTACAGGAAGTCGGCCATTTTGAATTTACTTAAAAGGGGGCGGGTCACCACAATGGACTTTGTGTAGAAATTATTATTGGGGCCCGAGCAGCGACCGCGGCGAGGTCTCTATTGTTTTTGTAGAAAATATTATTACTTTTATTATTATTATTATTATTATTATTAGGGCCTGAGCAGCGACCGCTGCGAAGTCCCTATTGTTTTTGTAGAAATTATTATTATTATTATTTTTCCGATTGTTCGATCGCATTTTTGACCCCCGAAACATGCACAAAAACTCACCAAACTTGGCAGTCTCATCGGGCATGGCGAAAAATTTGATATTTTAACGTCTAATATGAACAGGAAGTGAGTTATGAATTTTTGAAAGTCCGACTTTTGCCCTTTTTTGCATGTTTACAGGGGTCATTCTTTTGCACCCTGATCCTAAAGGCTTCATCTGATTGCCTTAAAATTCTGTCTGTAGCATCTGAAGACCTGGGACAAACACTGGGGCTAAAATTTTTTGTTTCCGAAATACTATATGACGGGGCGGGGCTTCAAAGTTTTCACTTAAGATTTCCTTCGCCGCAATGGACAAAATGCTTAATAACTCTCCTGCACATGCTGCTAAAAATCCAAAACTTCACATGTACATAAAGAGTCTGTACCTGAAGACATCTATATGTTTATATTCAGTTATACACCTTGCGCCAATCAATATCATTTTTTACATTTTGACGTACTGCACGGTGCCCTTTTAACGAATCTGATTGAAAATTGGCTAGAAAAGACTCAAGACATTGATCTTACTCTATCCCTATTTTTGTGACTTTCCTTCGAAGGGCGTGGCTATTACGGTGCCGCAGAGTCTGATTATTCTCCGTGGCAACAAAAGTTCCTGCAAAATGATTCAGATGATCCATCTTCTCGAAATTTTTCACATTTGAGGATATTCAGGCCCTGAAGACGGCTGCCAACTTATTTTTGATCGCAGTGGTAGCGCCACCAACTGGTTAAAACAAATACAAATTATTTTCGTTGATGTTTTTCTCCGGGCAGGTTAACAAAATCTACCTTATATTTGCTCGGATGAGTGTTTAGGCCTTGAGCATGTCACAATACGAAAGTCTTTCGCCTTCTTCAGAGTGTCACATGATGGTGCCTTGTGACCCGTCTTTATCAGATGATGTTCCATGAGGGCGTGACTTACCTGTCACAAGAATGAAGGCAAGTCACGCCCCCCGCTGTCCGTTCACTCCGCCAAGATGCTGGTCCAGGTGGTAGAGAGGATGAAGGCTCCCTTGTCTCTGTTCATGGTTTTTATGCCTCGCTTGCAGATCTCAATGGCCTCTCTGATCCAGCGCTGTTGTTTGTTCTCTTCTGTGCGGATGACCCTGCCCTTCTCCCGGTCCATGATGTGGTTTTCCCTTTTGCAGTGGTCAGTGATTGCTGATTTGTAATGTTCATGTTGTGCTTGTTCTTTTACTGCTCTGATTTTTTTCATTTTTTTGACAGGTAAGTCACACCCTCATGGAACATCAGCTCAAGACACCATCATGCGACACTCTGAAGAAGGCGAAAGACTCGCCGAAACATGTCAGTGAAAAAATTAACCTAAAACATAATTGTCTGCTTTTAATGAATCAGTCAAATATCAATAATAAGAAGACAAAATGAACCTAATACAAATAAATGAATGCTTAATAACTCCCCTGCACATGCTCCTAAAAATCCAAACCTTCACCTGTAAATAAAACGTCCCGACCTGAAGACATCTTAATGTTATTATTTTGTTATACACACAGTGCCGCCAAGTGGAATCAAAAATTTGTTTTTATTTTAATTTTCACGTACTGCACGGTGCCCTTTTGACGAATCCGACTGAAAATTAGTCAGAAAAGACTCAAGACAATGATCTTACTCTCTGCCGAATTTTGTGACGTTTTGGCAAAAGGCGTGGCTATTACGGTGCTGAAAAGTCCGATTGTACTCTGTGGCAACAAAAGCTCCGGCAACATGACTCAGATGATCCTATCTTCTCGAAGTTGTACACATTTGAGGATACTTCAGCCCTGAAGACATCTACCGACTTATTTTTCATCGTAGTAGTAGCGCCACCAACTGGTAAAAGCTAATACAAGTTATTTTCTTGGATGTTTTTCTCCGTGCAACTCAACAAGGTTGCCCTCATATATGCTCGGATGACTGTTTCGGCCATGAGGATGTCACAATACGAAATTTGTCCTTTTTCGTGAAAAGTTTTGGGAGTGGCATTGCACTGTTCGGCAATAAAACAACGCTGATTATGAGGTTCTAAATATGAACGACAACTCGTGAAACTTAACACACACATCAGGCCGAGCAAATTTATCAATATTTTATACGTTAGTTGTGCAGCTTTTTTTAAATGGCTCGCCATGGCCCTCGAGAAATGTTAAAAAAAAAGCAGCCCTGATTGAGTGTTTCACCTCGCTTTTTGTAAATTTTATGGAGTACAGTGAACCCTCGGTTATCGCGGTTAATGGGGACCGAGACCACCCGCGAAAACTGAAAATCCGCGAAGTAGCGGCGCACCTTCAAAAATGCTTAAAAAAAATATACAATGTATATAATAAATATATATATATATATATATATATACGGGGAGAGAGAGAGTGAAATTCATTTTATAACAAAAAAACCAAATTATTATTAAAACGTATTATTTTTTTATTCCCCAGCCATTCTTTTTGTATTTATTTAATTACTCCGACTTTTACCTGCTGGTACGCCGTCCGGTGTGCCCTGTGAAATAAAAGGTGGCATTCTTTATTTATTTATTCATTTATTCATTCATAACTGACAGCCTCGCGCTCCGCTCGTGCCCGGGCAGAAGAGGTGCTCCAATTCGGCTTAACTGTGACACACGCCCGCCCTCCTCCCCCGGAGCTTCCATTCGGTTAAACTTAGGGGCCGCTTGGCACCGCCGTGCCCGGGGAAGGTGCTACTCTTCGGCTTACTGTGACGCGAGCATGCCCTCCTCCTCCGGAGCTTCCATTCGGTTAAACTTAGGGGCCGCTTGGAACCGCCCGTGCCCGGGGAAGGTGCTCCTCTTCGGCTTACTGTGACGCGAGCATGCCCGCCTCCTCCGGAGCTTCCATTCGGTTAAACTCAGGGGCCGCTTGGAACCGCCCGTGCCCGGGGAAGGTGCTCCTCTTCGGCTTACTGTGACGCGAACATGCCCTCCTCCTCCGGAGCTTCCATTCGGTTAAACTTAGGGGCCGCTTGGCACCGCCCGTGCCCGGGGAAGGTGCTCCTCTATGGCTTAACTGCCACGCACGCCGGCCGGAGCTCTGGTACGGTCCGAACCGCGCGAAACGTCGCCACCGATCGTGTCCGGGGGAACGTGCTCTTCTTCGTCCACTCTCCTCTTCGCCCACGCTCTTCTTCGGCGCACGCCGGCCGTCTAACCGCTCCAGCGCCCCGTCGTGCCGCTCGGCGAAACTACAATGCCCCCGAATATTTTTTATACCCGCGAAGCACTGAACCCGCGAAAGGTGAACCGCGAAGTAGCGAGGGTTCACTGTATGTATAAGACCAAGACCTACAAAAAAGTCTCTTGGAGCAATGAGCTAGGTTTTACAGGAAGTCGGCCATTTTGAATTTACTTAAAAGGGGGCGGGTCACCACAATGGACTTTGTGTAGAAATTATTATTGGGGCCCGAGCAGCGACCGCGGCGAGGTCCCTATTGTTTTTGTAGAAAATATTATTACTTTTATTATTATTATTATTATTATTATTAGGGCCTGAGCAGCGACCGCTGCGAAGTCCCTATTGTTTTTGTAGAAATTATTATTATTATTATTTTTCCGATTGTTCGATCGCATTTTTGACCCCCGAAACATGCACAAAAACTCACCAAACTTGGCAGTCTCATCGGGCATGGCGAAAAATTTGATATTTTAACGTCTAATATGAACAGGAAGTGAGTTATGAATTTTTGAAAGTCCGACTTTTGCCCTTTTTTGCATGTTTACAGGGGTCATTCTTTTGCACCCTGATCCTAAAGGCTTCATCTGATTGCCTTAAAATTCTGTCTGTAGCATCTGAAGACCTGGGACAAACACTGGGGCTAAAATTTTTTGTTTCCGAAATACTATATGACGGGGCGGGGCTTCAAAGTTTTCACTTAAGATTTCCTTCGCCGCAATGGACAAAATGCTTAATAACTCTCCTGCACATGCTGCTAAAAATCCAAAACTTCACATGTACATAAAGAGTCTGTACCTGAAGACATCTATATGTTTATATTCAGTTATACACCTTGCGCCAATCAATATCATTTTTTACATTTTGACGTACTGCACGGTGCCCTTTTAACGAATCTGATTGAAAATTGGCTAGAAAAGACTCAAGACATTGATCTTACGCTATCCCTATTTTTGTGACTTTCCTTCGAAGGGCGTGGCTATTACGGTGCCGCAGAGTCTGATTATTCTCCGTGGCAACAAAAGTTCCTGCAAAATGATTCAGATGATCCATCTTCTCGAAATTTTTCACATTTGAGGATATTCAGGCCCTGAAGACGGCTGCCAACTTATTTTTGATCGCAGTGGTAGCGCCACCAACTGGTTAAAACAAATACAAATTATTTTCGTTGATGTTTTTCTCCGGGCAGGTTAACAAAATCTACCTTATATTTGCTCGGATGAGTGTTTAGGCCTTGAGCATGTCACAATACGAAAGTCTTTCGCCTTCTTCAGAGTGTCACATGATGGTGCCTTGTGACCCGTCTTTATCAGATGATGTTCCATGAGGGCGTGACTTACCTGTCACAAGAATGAAGGCAAGTCACGCCCCCCGCTGTCCGTTCACTCCGCCAAGATGCTGGTCCAGGTGGTAGAGAGGATGAAGGCTCCCTTGTCTCTGTTCATGGTTTTTATGCCTCGCTTGCAGATCTCAATGGCCTCTCTGATCCAGCGCTGTTGTTTGTTCTCTTCTGTGCGGATGACCCTGCCCTTCTCCCGGTCCATGATGTGGTTTTCCCTTTTGCAGTGGTCAGTGATTGCTGATTTGTAATGTTCATGTTGTGCTTGTTCTTTTACTGCTCTGATTTTTTTCATTTTTTTGACAGGTAAGTCACACCCTCATGGAACATCAGCTCAAGACACCATCATGCGACACTCTGAAGAAGGCGAAAGACTCGCCGAAACATGTCAGTGAAAAAATTAACCTAAAACATAATTGTCTGCTTTTAATGAATCAGTCAAATATCAATAATAAGAAGACAAAATGAACCTAATACAAATAAATGAATGCTTAATAACTCCCCTGCACATGCTCCTAAAAATCCAAACCTTCACCTGTAAATAAAACGTCCCGACCTGAAGACATCTTAATGTTATTATTTTGTTATACACACAGTGCCGCCAAGTGGAATCAAAAATTTGTTTTTATTTTAATTTTCACGTACTGCACGGTGCCCTTTTGACGAATCCGACTGAAAATTAGTCAGAAAAGACTCAAGACAATGATCTTACTCTCTGCCGAATTTTGTGACGTTTTGGCAAAAGGCGTGGCTATTACGGTGCTGAAAAGTCCGATTGTACTCTGTGGCAACAAAAGCTCCGGCAACATGACTCAGATGATCCTATCTTCTCGAAGTTGTACACATTTGAGGATACTTCAGCCCTGAAGACATCTACCGACTTATTTTTCATCGTAGTAGTAGCGCCACCAACTGGTAAAAGCTAATACAAGTTATTTTCTTGGATGTTTTTCTCCGTGCAACTCAACAAGGTTGCCCTCATATATGCTCGGATGACTGTTTCGGCCATGAGGATGTCACAATACGAAATTTGTCCTTTTTCGTGAAAAGTTTTGGGAGTGGCATTGCACTGTTCGGCAATAAAACAACGCTGATTATGAGGTTCTAAATATGAACGACAACTCGTGAAACTTAACACACACATCAGGCCGAGCAAATTTATCAATATTTTATACGTTAGTTGTGCAGCTTTTTTTAAATGGCTCGCCATGGCCCTCGAGAAATGTTAAAAAAAAAGCAGCCCTGATTGAGTGTTTCACCTCGCTTTTTGTAAATTTTATGGAGTACAGTGAACCCTCGGTTATCGCGGTTAATGGGGACCGAGACCACCCGCGAAAACTGAAAATCCGCGAAGTAGCGGCGCACCTTCAAAAATGCTTAAAAAAAATATACAATGTATATAATAAATATATATATATATATATATATATATACGGGGAGAGAGAGAGTGAAATTCATTTTATAACAAAAAAACCAAATTATTATTAAAACGTATTATTTTTTTATTCCCCAGCCATTCTTTTTGTATTTATTTAATTACTCCGACTTTTACCTGCTGGTACGCCGTCCGGTGTGCCCTGTGAAATGAAAGGTGGCATTCTTTATTTATTTATTCATTTATTCATTCATAACTGACAGCCTCGCGCTCCGCTCGTGCCCGGGCAGAAGAGGTGCTCCAATTCGGCTTAACTGTGACACACGCCCGCCCTCCTCCCCCGGAGCTTCCATTCGGTTAAACTTAGGGGCCGCTTGGCACCGCCGTGCCCGGGGAAGGTGCTACTCTTCGGCTTACTGTGACGCGAGCATGCCCTCCTCCTCCGGAGCTTCCATTCGGTTAAACTTAGGGGCCGCTTGGAACCGCCCGTGCCCGGGGAAGGTGCTCCTCTTCGGCTTACTGTGACGCGAGCATGCCCGCCTCCTCCGGAGCTTCCATTCGGTTAAACTCAGGGGCCGCTTGGAACCGCCCGTGCCCGGGGAAGGTGCTCCTCTTCGGCTTACTGTGACGCGAACATGCCCTCCTCCTCCGGAGCTTCCATTCGGTTAAACTTAGGGGCCGCTTGGCACCGCCCGTGCCCGGGGAAGGTGCTCCTCTATGGCTTAACTGCCACGCACGCCGGCCGGAGCTCTGGTACGGTCCGAACCGCGCGAAACGTCGCCACCGATCGTGTCCGGGGGAACGTGCTCTTCTTCGTCCACTCTCCTCTTCGCCCACGCTCTTCTTCGGCGCACGCCGGCCGTCTAACCGCTCCAGCGCCCCGTCGTGCCGCTCGGCGAAACTACAATGCCCCCGAATATTTTTTAGACCCGCGAAGCACTGAACCCGCGAAAGGTGAACCGCGAAGTAGCGAGGGTTCACTGTATGTATAAGACCAAGACCTACAAAAAAGTCTCTTGGAGCAATGAGCTAGGTTTTACAGGAAGTCGGCCATTTTGAATTTACTTAAAAGGGGGCGGGTCACCACAATGGACTTTGTGTAGAAATTATTATTGGGGCCCGAGCAGCGACCGCGGCGAGGTCCCTATTGTTTTTGTAGAAAATATTATTACTTTTATTATTATTATTATTATTATTAGGGCCTGAGCAGCGACCGCTGCGAAGTCCCTATTGTTTTTGTAGGAATTATTATTATTATTATTTTTCCGATTGTTCGATCGCATTTTTGACCCCCGAAACATGCACAAAAACTCACCAAACTTGGCATTCTCATCGGGCATGGCGAAAAATTTGATATTTTTTAACGTCTAATATGAACAGGAAGTGAGTTATGAATTTTTGAAAGTCCGACTTTTGCCCTTTTTTGCATGTTTACAGGGGTCATTCTTTTGCACCCTGATCCTAAAGGCTTCATCTGATTGCCTTAAAGTTCTGTCTGGAGCATCTTAAGACCTGGGACAAACACTGGGGCTAAAATTTTTTGTTTCCGAAATACTATATGACGGGGGCGGGGCTTCAAAGTTTTCACTTAAGATTTCCTTCGCCGCAATGGACAAAATGCTTAATAACTCTCCTGCACGTGCTGCTAAAAATCCAAAACTTCACATGTACATAAAGAGTCGGTACCTGAAGACATCTATATGTTTATATTCAGTTATACACCTTGCGCCAATCAATATAAATCTTTACATTTTGACGTACTGCACGGTGCCCTTTTAACGAATCCGATTGAAAATTGGCTAGAAAAGACTCAAGACATTGATCTTACTCTATCCCTATTTTTATGACTTTCCTTCAAAGGGCGTGGCTATTACGGTGCCGCAGAGTCTGATTATTCTCCGTGGCAACAAAAGTTCCTGCAAAATGATTCAGATGATCCATCTTCTGGAAATCTTTCACATTTGAGGATATTCAGGCCCTGAAGACGGCTGCCAACTTAATTTTGATCGCAGTGGTAGCGCCACCAACTGGTTAAAACAAATACAAATTATTTTCGTTGATGTTTTTCTCCGGGCAGGTTAACAAAATCTACCTTATATTTGCTCGGATGAGTGTTTAGACCTTGAGGATGTCACAATACGAAAGTCTTTCGCCTTCTTCAGAGTGTCACATGATGGTGTCTTGTGACCCGTCTTTATCAGCTGATGTTCCATGAGGGCGTGACTTACCTGTCACGAGAATGAAGGCAAGTCACGCCCCCCGCTGTCCGTTCACTCCGCCAAGATGCTGGTCCAGGTGGTAGAGAGGATGAAGGCTCCCTTGTCTCTGTTCATGGTTTTTATGCCTCGCTTGCAGATCTCAATGGCCTCTCTGATCCAGCGCTGTTGTTTGTTCTCTTCTGTGCGGATGACCCTGCCCTTCTCCCGGTCCATGATGTGGTTTTCCCTTTTGCAGTGGTCAGTGATTGCTGATTTGTAATGTTCATGTTGTGCTTGTTCTTTTACTGCTCTGATTTTTTCATTTTTTTGACAGGTAAGTCACACCCTCATGGAACATCAGCTCAAGACACCATCATGCGACACTCTGAAGAAGGCGAAAGACTCGCCGAAACATGTCAGGTAAAAAATTAACCTAAAACATAATTGTCTGCTTTTAATGAATCAGTCAAATATCAATAATAAGAAGACAAAATGAACCTAATACAAATAAATGAATGCTTAATAACTCCCCTGCACATGCTCCTAAAAATCCAAACCTTCACCTGTAAATAAAACGTCCCGACCTGAAGACATCTTAATGTTATTATTTTGTTATACACACAGTGCCGCCAAGTGGAATCAAAAATTTGTTTTTATTTTAATTTTCACGTACTGCACGGTGCCCTTTTGACGAATCCGACTGAAAATTAGTCAGAAAAGACTCAAGACAATGATCTTACTCTCTGCCGAATTTTGTGACGTTTTGGCAAAAGGCGTGGCTATTAAGGTGCTGAAAAGTCAAATTGTACTCTGTGGCAACAAAAGCTCCGGCAACATGACTCAGATGATCCTATCTTCTCGAAGTTGTACACATTTGAGGATACTTCAGCCCTGAAGACATCTACCAACTTATTTTACATCGTAGTAGTAGCGCCACCAACTGGTAAAAGCTAATACAAGTTATTTTCTTGGATGTTTTTCTCCGTGCAACTCAACAAGGTCGCCCTCATATATGCTCGGATTACTGTTTCGGCCATGAGGATGTCACAATACGAAATTCGTGATTTTTCGTGAAAAGTTGTGGGAGTGGCATTGCACTGTTCGGCAATAAAACAAAGCTGATTATGAGGTTCTAAATATGAACGACAACTCGTAAAACTTTACACACACATCAGGCCGAGCAAATTTATCAATATTTTATAAGTTAGTTGTGCAGCTTTTTTGAAATGGCTCGCCATGGCCCTCGAGAAATGTTAAAAAAAAGCAGCTCTGGTTGAGTGTTTCACCTCGCTTTTTGTAAATTTTATGGAGTACAGTGAACCCTCGGTTATCGCGGTTAATGGGGACCGAGACCACCCGCGAAAACTGAAAATCCGCGAAGTAGCGGCGCACCTTCAAAAATGCTTAAAAAAAATATACAATATATATAATAAATATATAAATATATATATATATATATATATATATATATATATACGGGGAGAGAGAGAGTGAAATTCATGTTATAACAAAAAAACCAAATTATTATTAAAACGTATTATTTTTTTATTCCCCAGCCATTCTTTTAGTATTTATTTAATTACTCCGACTTTTACCTGCTGGTACGCCGTCCGGTGTGCCCTGTGAAATGAAAGGTAGCATTCTTTATTTATTTATTCATTTATTCATTCATAACTGACAGCCTCGCGCTCCGCTCGTGCCCGGGCAGAAGAGGTGCTCCAATTTGGCTTAACTGTGACACACGCCCGTCCTCCTCCCCCGGAGCTTCCATTCGGTTAAACTTAGGGGCCGCTTGGCACCGCCCGTGCCCGGGGAAGGTGCTCCTCTTCGGCTTACTGTGACGCGAGCATGCCCTCCTCCTCCGGAGCTTCCATTCGGTTAAACTTAGGGGCCGCTTGGAACCGCCCGTGCCCGGGGAAGGTGCTCCTCTTCGGCTTACTGTGACGCGAGCATGCCCTCCTCCTCCGGAGCTTCCATTCGGTTAAACTTAGGGGCCGCTTGGCACCGCCCGTGCCCGGGGAAGGTGCTCCTCTACGGCTTAACTGCCACGCACGCTGGCCGGAGCTCTGGTACGGTCCGAACCGCGCGAAACGTCGCCACCGATCGTGTCCGGGGGAACGTGCTCTTCTTCGTCCACTCTCCTCTTCGCCCACGCTCTTCTTCGGCGCACGCCGGCCGTCTAACCGCTCCAGCGCCCCGTCGTGCCGCTCGGCGAAACTACAATGCCCCCGAATATTTTTTAGACCCGCGAAGCACTGAACCCGCGAAAGGTGAACCGCGAAGTAGCGAGGGTTCACTGTATGTATAAGACCAAGACCTACAAAAAAGTCTCTTGGAGCAATGAGCTAGGTTTTACAGGAAGTCGGCCATTTTGAATTTACTTAAAAGGGGGCGGGTCACCACAATGGACTTTGTGTAGAAATTATCATTGGGGCCCGAGCAGCGACGGCGGCGAGGTCCCTATTGTTTTTGTAGAAATTATTATTAGGGCCTGAGCAGCGACCGCTACGAGGTCCCCATTGTTTTTGTGGAAATTATTATTATTTTTATTATTATTATTATTAGGGCCCGAGCAGTGACCGCTGCGAGGTCCCTATTGTTTTTCTAGAAATTGTTATTAGGGCCCGAGCTGCGACGGCTGCGAGGTCCCTATTGTTTTTGTAGAAAATATTATTACTTTTATTATTATTAATATTATTATTATTATTATGAGGGCCTGAGCAGCGACCGCTGCGAAGTCCCTATTGTTTTTGTAGAAATTATTATTATTATTATTTTTCCGATTGTTCGATCGCATTTTTGACCCCGAAACATGCACAAAAACTCACCAAACTTGGCAGTCTCATCGGGCATGGCGAAAAATTTGATATTTTAACGTCTAATATGAACAGGAAGTGAGTTATGAATTTTTGAAAGTCCGACTTTTGCCCTTTTTTGCATGTTTACAGGGGTCATTCTTTTGCACCCTGATCCTAAAGGCTTCATCTGATTGCCTTAAAATTCTGTCTGTAGCATCTGAAGACCTGGGACAAACACTGGGGCTAAAATTTTTTGTTTCCGAAATACTATATGACGGGGGCGGGGCTTCAAAGTTTTCACTTAAGATTTCCTTCGCCGCAATGGACAAAATGCTTCATAACTCTCCTGCACATGCTGCTAAAAATCCAAAACTTCACATGTACATAAAAAGTCTGTACCTGAAGACATCTATATGTTTATATTCAGTTATACACCTTGCGCCAATCAATATCATTTTTTACATTTTGACGTACTGCACGGTGCCCTTTTAACGAATCTGATTGAAAATTGGCTAGAAAAGACTCAAGACATTGATCTTACTCTATCCCTATTTTTGTGACTTTCCTTCGAAGGGCGTGGCTATTACGGTGCCGCAGAGTCTGATTATTCTCCGTGGCAACAAAAGTTCCTGCAAAATGATTCAGATGATCCATCTTCTCGAAATTTTTCACATTTGAGGATATTCAGGCCCTGAAGACGGCTGCCAACTTATTTTTGATCGCAGTGGTAGCGCCACCAACTGGTTAAAACAAATACAAATTATTTTCGTTGATGTTTTTCTCCGGGCAGGTGAACAAAATCTACCTTATATTTGCTCGGATGAGTGTTTAGGCCTTGAGCATGTCACAATACGAAAGTCTTTCGCCTTCTTCAGAGTGTCACATGATGCTGTCTTGTGACCCGTCTTTATCAGCTGATGTTCCATGAGGGCGTGACTTACCTGTCACAAGAATGAAGGCAAGTCACGCCCCCCGCTGTCCGTTCACTCCGCCAAGATGCTGGTCCAGGTGGTAGAGAGGATGAAGGCTCCCTTGTCTCTGTTCATGGTTTTTATGCCTCGCTTGCAGATCTCAATGGCCTCTCTGATCCAGCGCTGTTGTTTGTTCTCTTCTGTGCGGATGACCCTGCCCTTCTCCCGGTCCATGATGTGGTTTTCCCTTTTGCAGTGGTCAGTGATTGCTGATTTGTAATGTTCATGTTGTGCTTGTTCTTTTACTGCTCTGATTTTTTTCATTTTTTTGACAGGTAAGTCACACCCTCATGGAACATCAGCTCAAGACACCATCATGCGACACTCTGAAGAAGACGAAAGACTCGCCGAAACATGTCAGGTAAAAAATTAACCTAAAACATAATTGTCTGCTTTTAATGAATCAGTCAAATATCAATAATAAGAAGACAAAATGAACCTAATACAAATAAATGAATGCTTAATAACTCCCCTGCACATGCTCCTAAAAATCCAAACCTTCACCTGTAAATAAAACGTCCCGACCTGAAGACATCTTAATGTTATTATTTTGTATATATAATAATATAATATATACAATATATATAATATATATATATATATATATATATATATATATATATATATATATATATATATATACGGGGAGAGAGAGAGTGAAATTCATTTTATAACAAAAAAACCAAATTATTATTAAAACGTATTATTTTTTTATTCCCCAGCCATTCTTTTTGTATTTATTTAATTACTCCGACTTTTACCTGCTGGTACGCCGTCCGGTGTGCCCTGTGAAATGAAAGGTGGCATTCTTTATTTATTTATTCATTTATTCATTCATAACTGACAGCCTCGCGCTCCGCTCGTGCCCGGGCGGAAGAGGTGCTCCAATTCGGCTTAACTGTGACACACGCCCGCCCTCCTCCCCCGGAACTTCCATTCGGTTAAACTTAGGGGCCGCTTGGCACCGCCCATGCCCGGGGAAGGTGCTCCTCTTCGGCTTACTGTGACGCGAGCATGCCCTCCTCCTCCGGAGCTTCCATTCAGTTAAACTTAGGGGCCGCTTGGAACCGCCCGTGCCCGGGGAAGGTGCTCCTCTTCGGCTTACTGTGACGCGAGCATGCCCTCCTCCTCCGGAGCTTCCATTCGGTTAAACTTAGGGGCCGCTTGGAACCGCCCGTGCCCGGGGAAGGTGCTCCTCTTCGGCTTACTGTGACGCGAGCATGCCCTCCTCCTCCGGAGCTTCCATTCGGTTAAACTTAGGGGCCGCTTGGCACCGCCCGTGCCCGGGGAAGGTGCTCTTCTACGGCTTAACTGCCACGCACGCCGGCCGGAGCTCTGGTACGGTCCGAACCGCGCGAAACGTCGCCACCGATCGTGTCCGGGAGAACGTGCTCTTCTTCGTCCACTCTCCTCTTCGCCCACGCTCTTCTTCGGCGCACGCCGGCCGTCTAACCGCTCCAGCGCCCCGTCGTGCCGCTCGGCGAAACTACAATGCCCCCGAATATTTTTTAGACCCGCGAAGCACTGAACCCGCGAAAGGTGAACCGCGAAGTAGCGAGGGTTCACTGTATGTATAAGACCAAGACCTACAAAAAAGTCTCTTGGAGCAATGAGCTAGGTTTTACAGGAAGTCGGCCATTTTGAATTTACTTAAAAGGGGGCGGGTCACCACAATGGACTTTGTGTAGAAATTATTATTGGGGCCCGAGCAGCGACGGCGGCGAGGTCCCTATTGTTTTTGTAGAAATTATTATTAGGGCCTGAGCAGCGACCGCTACGAGGTCCCCATTGTTTTTGTGGAAATTATTATTATTTTTATTATTATTATTATTAGGGCCCGAGCAGTGACCGCTGCGAGGTCCCTATTGTTTTTCTAGAAATTGTTATTAGGGCCCGAGCTGCGACGGCTGCGAGGTCCCTATTGTTTTTGTAGAAAATATTATTACTTTTATTATTATTAATATTATTATTATTATTATTAGGGCCTGAGCAGCGACCGCTGCGAAGTCCCTATTGTTTTTGTAGAAATTATTATTATTATTATTTTTCCGATTGTTCGATCGCATTTTTGACCCCCGAAACATGCACAAAAACTCACCAAACTTGGCAGTCTCATCGGGCATGGCGAAAAATTTGATATTTTAACGTCTAATATGAACAGGAAGTGAGTTATGAATTTTTGAAAGTCCGACTTTTGCCCTTTTTTGCATGTTTACAGGGGTCATTCTTTTGCACCCTGATCCTAAAGGCTTCATCTGATTGCCTTAAAATTCTGTCTGTAGCATCTGAAGACCTGGGACAAACACTGGGGCTAAAATTTTTTGTTTCCGAAATACTATATGACGGGGGCGGGGCTTCAAAGTTTTCACTTAAGATTTCCTTCGCCGCAATGGACAAAATGCTTCATAACTCTCCTGCACATGCTGCTAAAAATCCAAAACTTCACATGTACATAAAAAGTCTGTACCTGAAGACATCTATATGTTTATATTCAGTTATACACCTTGCGCCAATCAATATCATTTTTTACATTTTGACGTACTGCACGGTGCCCTTTTAACGAATCTGATTGAAAATTGGCTAGAAAAGACTCAAGACATTGATCTTACTCTATCCCTATTTTTGTGACTTTCCTTCGAAGGGCGTGGCTATTACGGTGCCGCAGAGTCTGATTATTCTCCGTGGCAACAAAAGTTCCTGCAAAATGATTCAGATGATCCATCTTCTCGAAATTTTTCACATTTGAGGATATTCAGGCCCTGAAGACGGCTGCCAACTTATTTTTGATCGCAGTGGTAGCGCCACCAACTGGTTAAAACAAATACAAATTATTTTCGTTGATGTTTTTCTCCGGGCAGGTGAACAAAATCTACCTTATATTTGCTCGGATGAGTGTTTAGGCCTTGAGCATGTCACAATACGAAAGTCTTTCGCCTTCTTCAGAGTGTCACATGATGCTGTCTTGTGACCCGTCTTTATCAGCTGATGTTCCATGAGGGCGTGACTTACCTGTCACAAGAATGAAGGCAAGTCACGCCCCCCGCTGTCCGTTCACTCCGCCAAGATGCTGGTCCAGGTGGTAGAGAGGATGAAGGCTCCCTTGTCTCTGTTCATGGTTTTTATGCCTCGCTTGCAGATATCAATGGCCTCTCTGATCCAGCGCTGTTGTTTGTTCTCTTCTGTGCGGATGACCCTGCCCTTCTCCCGGTCCATGATGTGGTTTTCCCTTTTGCAGTGGTCAGTGATTGCTGATTTGTAATGTTCATGTTGTGCTTGTTCTTTTACTGCTCTGATTTTTTTCATTTTTTTGACAGGTAAGTCACACCCTCATGGAACATCAGCTCAAGACACCATCATGCGACACTCTGAAGAAGGCGAAAGACTCGCCGAAACATGTCAGGTAAAAAATTAACCTAAAACATAATTGTCTGCTTTTAATGAATCAGTCAAATATCAATAATAAGAAGACAAAATGAACCTAATACAAATAAATGAATGCTTAATAACTCCCCTGCACATGCTCCTAAAAATCCAAACCTTCACCTGTAAATAAAACGTCCCGACCTGAAGACATCGTAATGTTATTATTTTGTTATACACACAGTGCCGCCAAGTGGAAT
>NW_028283958.1:0-5000 GCF_059441095.1 Idiotropiscis lumnitzeri
CATTTATTTCAACTTTTACCGACTCAACCGCCCTCCGGCGTGCCCTCGGCGGTCCCGCAAGCCCAATTCGGCCGAGCCCATTGAAATGAATGGGGGGATTTTATACGTTTTTGCCTTTTTTCCCCCCCTCGTTCTTTTTGTATTTATTCATTTATTTCAACTTTTACCGACTCAACCGCCCTCCGGCGTGCCCCCGGCGGTCCCGCAAGCCCAATTCGGCCGAACCCATTGAAATGAATGGGGGAATTTTATACGTTTTTGCCTTTTTTTTCCCCCCCTCGTTCTTTTTGTATTTATTCATTTATTTCAACTTTTACCGACTCAACCGCCCTCCGGCGTGCCCCCGGCGGTCCCGCAAGCCCAATTCGGCCGAACCCATTGAAATGAATGGGGGAATTTTATACGTTTTTGCCTTTTTTTTCCCCCCCTCGTTCTTTTTGTATTTATTCATTTATTTCAACTTTTACCGACTCAACCGCCCTCCGGCGTGCCCTCGGCGGTCCCGCAAGCCCAATTCGGCCGAGCCCATTGAAATGAATGGGGGGATTTTATACGTTTTTGCCTTTTTTCCCCCCCTCGTTCTTTTTGTATTTATTCATTTATTTCAACTTTTACCGACTCAACCGCCCTCCGGCGTGCCCTCGGCGGTCCCGCAAGCCCAATTCGGCCGAGCCCATTGAAATGAATGGGGGAATTTTATACGTTTTTGCCTTTTTTCCCCCCCCCCTCGTTCTTTTTGTATTTATTCATTTATTTCAACTTTTACCGACTCAACCGCCCTCCGGCGTGCCCTCGGCGGTCCCGCAAGCCCAATTCGGCCGAGCCCATTGAAATGAATGGGGGGATTTTATACGTTTTTGCCTTTTTTCCCCCCCTCGTTCTTTTTGTATTTATTCATTTATTTCAACTTTTACCGACTCAACCGCCCTCCGGCGTGCCCCCGGCGGTCCCGCAAGCCCAATTCGGCCGAACCCATTGAAATGAATGGGGGAATTTTATACGTTTTTGCCTTTTTTTTCCCCCCCTCGTTCTTTTTGTATTTATTCATTTATTTCAACTTTTACCGACTCAACCGCCCTCCGGCGTGCCCTCGGCGGTCCCGCAAGCCCAATTCGGCCGAGCCCATTGAAATGAATGGGGGGATTTTATACGTTTTTGCCTTTTTTCCCCCCCTCGTTCTTTTTGTATTTATTCATTTATTTCAACTTTTACCGACTCAACCGCCCTCCGGCGTGCCCTCGGCGGTCCCGCAAGCCCAATTCGGCCGAGCCCATTGAAATGAATGGGGGAATTTTATACGTTTTTGCCTTTTTTCCCCCCCCCCTCGTTCTTTTTGTATTTATTCATTTATTTCAACTTTTACCGACTCAACCGCCCTCCGGCGTGCCCTCGGCGGTCCCGCAAGCCCAATTCGGCCGAGCCCATTGAAATGAATGGGGGAATTTTATACGTTTTTGCCTTTTTTTTCCCCCCCCTCGTCCTTTTTGTATTTATTCATTTATTTCAACTTTTACCGACTCAACCGCCCTCCGGCGTGCCCTCGGCGGTCCCGCAAGCCCAATTCGGCCGAGCCCATTGAAATGAATGGGGGAATTTTATACGTTTTTGCCTTTTTTTTTCCCCCCTCGTCCTTTTTGTATTTATTTACTTATTTCAACCTTTACCGACTTAGGGGCCGCTTTGCACCGCCTGTGCCCGGGGAAGGTGCTCCTATTCGGGCCAAGTGTGACACACGCCCGCCCTCCTCCTCCGGAGCTTCCATTAGGGTAGACTTAGGGGCCGCTTGGCACCAGCCTGTGCCCGGGGAAGGTGCTCATATTCGGCTTCACTGTCAGGCAGCATGCACTCCTCCTCCGGAGCTTCCATTTGGGCAAACTTAGGGGCCGCTTGGCACCGCCCGTGCCCGGGGAAGGTGCTCCTATTCGGGCCAAGTGTGACACACGCCCGCACTCCTCCTCCGGAGCTTCCATTTGGGCAAACTTAGGGGCCGCTTGGCACCGCCTGTGCCCGGGGAAGGTGCTCATATTCGGCTTCACTGTCACACAGCATGCACTCCTCCTCCGGAGCTTCCATAAGGGCAAACTTAGGGGCCGCTTGGCACCGCCTGTGCCCGGGGAAGGTGCTCATATTCGGCTTCACTGTCACACAGCGTGCACTCCTCCTCCGGAGCTTCCATTTGGGCAAACTTAGGGGCCGCTTGGCACCGTCTGTGCCCGGGGAAGGTGCTCATATTCGGGCCAAGTGTGACACACGCCCGCACTCCTCCTCCGGAGCTTCCATGAGGGTAGACTTAGGGGCCGCTTGGCACCGCCTGTGCCCGGGGAAGGTGCTCATAGTCGGCTTCACTGTCAGGCAGCATGCACTCCTCCTCCGGAGCTTCCATTTGGGCAAACTTAGGGGCCGCTTGGCACCGTCTGTGCCCGGGGAAGGTGCTCATATTCGGGCCAAGTGTGACACACGCCCGCACTCCTCCTCCGGAGCTTCCATTTGGGCAAACTTAGGGGCCGCTTGGCACCGCCTGTGCCCGGGGAAGGTGCTCATATTCGGGCCAAGTGTGACACACGCCCGCACTCCTCCTCCGGAGCTTCCATTTGGGCAAACTTAGGGGCCGCTTGGCACCGCCTGTGCCCGGGGAAGGTGCTCATATTCGGGCCAAGTGTGACACACGCCCGCACTCCTCCTCCGGAGCTTCCATAAGGGTAGACTTAGGGGCCGCTTGGCACCGTCTGTGCCCGGGGAAGGTGCTCCTATTCGGCTTCACTGTCACACAGCATGCACTCCTCCTCCGGAGCTTCCATAAGGGCAAACTTAGGGGCCGCTTGGCACCGTCTGTGCCCGGGGAAGGTGCTCCTATTCGGCTTCACTGTCAGGCAGCATGCACTCCTCCTCCGGAGCTTCCATAAGGGTAGACTTAGGGGCCGCTTGGCACGGCCTGTGCCCGGGGAAGGTCCTCATATTCGGGCCAAGTGTGACACACGCCCGCCCTCCTCCTCCGGAGTTTCCATGAGGGTAAACTTAGGGGCCGCTTGGCACCGCCTGTGCCCGGGGAAGGTGCTCCTATTCGGGCCAAGTGTGACACACGCCCGCACTCCTCCTCCGGAGCTTCCATTTGGGCAAACTTAGGGGCCGCTTGGCACCGCCTGTGCCCGGGGAAGGTGCTCCTCTCCGGGCTAAGTGTGACACACGCCCGCACTCCTCCTCCGGAGCTTCCATAAGGGCAAACTTAGGGGCCGCTTGGCACCGCCTGTGCCCGGGGAAGGTGCTCCTCTCCGGGCTAAGTGTGACACACGCCCGCCCTCCTCCTCCGGAGCTTCCATGAGGGTAGACTTAGGGGCCGCTTGGCACCTCCCGTGCCCGGGGAAGGTGCTCCTATTCGGGCTAAGTGTGACAGACGCCGGCCTATTACCCCCGGAGCGATGGAGCTGGGGGCGCTCGCTCCCCGCCCGTGCCCGGGGAAGGTGCTCCTCTCCGGGCTAAGTGTGGCAGACGCCGGCCTATTACCCCCGGAGCGATGGAGCTGGGGGGCGCTCGCTCCCCGCCCGTGCCCGGGGAAGGTGCTCCTCTCCGGCCTAAGTGTGGCAGACGCCGGCCTATTACCCCCGGAGCGATGGAGCTGGGGGGCGCTCGCTCCCGGCCCGTGCCCGGGGAAGGTGCTCCTCTCCGGGCTAAGTGTGGCAGACGCCGGCCTATTACCCCCGGAGCGATGGAGCTGGGGGTGGGCGCTCGCTCCCTGCCTGTGCCCGGGGAAGGTGCTCCTCTCCAGCCCCAGGTCGCCTAACCCCCTTACCCCTGGTCACCTAAACCCCTTACCCCTGGTCGCCTAAACGTCTCACCCCTGGTCGCCTAAACCCCTTACCCCTGGTCACCTAAACCCCTTACCCCTGGTCGCCTAAGTGGCCCACCCCTGGTCACCTAAACGTCCCACCCCTGGTCACCTAAACGTCCCACCCCTGGTCGCCTAAACCCCTTACCCCTGGTCACCTAAACGGCCCACCCCTGGTCGCCTAAACCTGCCGCCCCTGGTCACCTAAGTGGCCCACCCCTGGTCGCCTAAGTGGCCCACCCCTGGTCGCCTAAGTGGCCCACCCCTGGTCGCCTAAGTGGCCCACCCCTGGTCGCCTAAGTGGCCCACCCCTGGTCACCTAAACGTCCAACCCCTGGTCGCACTTAGTGCAATTCGGCCCACCTCGCGTCCGGGAGGAGGCCATCCTCTTCGGCCTGACTTTCACGGACGCCGGCCTGTCTCCTCCGGAGCCTCCACGCGGTTGAACTTAGGGGCCACTCGGCCCACCTCGCGTCCGGGGGAAGGCCGTCCTCTTCGGCCTGACTTTCACGGACGCCGGCCTGTCTCCTCCGGAGCCTCCACGCGGTTGAACTTAGGGGCCACTCGGCCCACCTCGCGTCCGGGGGGAGGCCATCCTCTTCGGCCTGACTTTCACGGATGCCGGCCTGTCTCCTCCGGAGCCTCCACGCGGTTGAACTTAGGGGCCACTCGGCCCACCTCGCGTCCGGGGGAAGGCCGTCCTCTTCGGCCTGACTTTCACCAACGCCGGCCCCCAGTCTCCTGTTGGACTTAGTGCAAATTCTTACTCACGCCCTTACCCCTGGTCACCTAACCAGGGGCAGGTCCCCCGCACCTCGCGTCCGGGAGAAGGCCGTCCTCTTCGGCCTGACTTTCACGAACGCCGGGCCGTCCCCGACGGAGCATCCACGCGGTTGAACTTGAGGGCCACTCGGCCCAACTTGTGTCCGGGAGAAGGCCGTCCTCTTCGGCCTGACTTTCACGAACGCCGGGCCGTCCCCGACGGAGCATCCACGCGGTTGAACTTGAGGGCCACTCGGCCCAACTTGTGTCCGGGAGAAGGCCGTCCTCTTCGGCCTGACTTTCACGAACGCCGGGCCGTCCCCGACGGAGCATCCACGCGGTTGAACTTGAGGGCCACTCGGCCCAACTTGTGTCCGGGAGAAGGCCGTCCTCTTCGGCCTGACTTTCACGAACG
>NW_028283958.1:15000-20923 GCF_059441095.1 Idiotropiscis lumnitzeri
GTGTGCTGCGGTGCCGGCCAACGCTCAGAGGTCGACCCGCAGGCCGAAGGAACCGTCCACCCGAACACCCCGGCGCGAGGCCGGGGCCGGCAGGGGCCCTCCGATGGCGGGTCATGATTGCCAATCGGTCAGTGGTTGTGTGTGCTGCGGTGCCGGCCAACGCTCAGAGGTCGACCCGCAGGCCGAAGGAACCGTCCACCCGAACACCCCGGCGCGAGGCCGGGGCCGGCAGGGGCCCTCCGATGGCGGGTCATGATTGCCAATCGGTCAGTGGTTGTGTGTGTTGCGGTGGGGCCGGGAGGACCGCTCCTCCTGCGTCGGACCCGGGTCATGGGAAGTGCCGTGTGGCGGTGGTGGGGCCGGGAGGACCGCTCCTCCTGCGTCGGACCCGAGTCATGGGAAGTGCCGTGTGGCGGGGCCGGGAGGACCGCTCCTCCTGCGTCGGACCCGAGTCATAGGAAGTGCCGTGTGGCGGGGCCGGGAGGACCGCTCCTCCTGCGTCGGACCCGAGTCATAGGAAGTGCCGTGTGGCGGGGCCGGGAGGACCGCTCCTCCTGCGTCGGACCCGAGTCATAGGAAGTGCCGTGTGGCGGGGCCGGGAGGACCGCTCCTCCTGCGTCGGACCCGAGTCATAGGAAGTGCCGTGTTGCGCTGGTGGGGCCGTGCCCGCCAACAGCCTTCAGTGGTCGGATACCACGTTTGCAAGCTCCCCGCTGGAATGGGGACTTAGAAGAAATGAGGGGAAAATTCCCCCGGAGCTCCGTGCCTGAGGGCGGGCTGTGAGCCGCGCCGCGTCCGCCAACAGCCTTCCATGGTCGGACACCATTGTTCGCAAGTTGCCCGCTGGAATGGGCACATAGAAGAAATTTCGAGGATAACATCCACCAGAGCGCCAGGGCGGCCGTTATTGCAGTATGCGTCCGCCTGGCAGCTCTCTTCCGCGGGAACCATTGGGCAATTTCTTTCACGGAGGTGGACATAGAAGAATTTTTGTTTCTAAAAACGTGGTTCCTAAAAATGTGCCCCAGGTGTTTTGGAAAACCCGGGTAAACCTGGGAAGTAGGCAAATGACCCTCTGACTAGGGGTAAAAACGTTTGCCTACTGCAGCGCCCCTAATGCAATTCGGCGGAACTGCAACGCCCCTGGTCGCCTAAACGCTACCCCTGGTCGCCTAAACCTCACCCCTGGTCGCCTAAACCTCACCCCTGGTCGCCTAAAAGTCACCCCTGGTCGCCTAAATTGTCAACCCCTGGTCACCTAAATTGTCAACCCCTGGTCGCCTAAAGGGGACTTAGAAGAAATGAGGGGGCAAATTCCCCCGGAGCTCCGTGCCTGAGGGCGGGCTGTGAGCCGCGCCGCGTCCGCCAACAGCCTTCAGTGGTCGGATACAATGTATGAAAGTTCCCCGCTGGAAAGGGGACTTAGAAGAAATGAGGCAAATTTCCCCGGAGCTCCGTGCCTGAGGGCGGGCTGTGAGCCGCGCCGCGCCCGCCAACAGCCTTCAGTGGTCGGATACAATGTTTGAAAGTTCCCCGCTGGAAAGGGGACTTAGAAGAAATGAGGCAAATTTCCCCGGAGCTCCGTGCCTGAGGGCGGGCTGTGAGCCGCGCCGCGCCCGCCAACAGCCTTCAGTGGTCGGATACAATGTTTGAAAGGTCCCCGCTGGAAAGGGGACTTAGAAGAAATGAGCCAAATTTCCCCGGAGCTCCGTGCCTGAGGGCGGGCTGTGAGCCGCGCCGCGTCCGCCAACAGCCTTCAGTGGTCGGATACAATGTTTCAAAGTTCCCCGCTGGAAAGGGGACTTAGAAGAAATTTGTAAAAATTCACCCGGAGCTCCGTGCCTGAGGGCCGGCTATGAGCCGCGCCGTGCCCGCCAACAGCCTTCCACGGTCGGATACAATGTTTCAAAGTTCCCCGCTGGAAAGGGGACTTAGAAGGAATTTGTCAAATTCACCCGGAGCTCCGTGCCTGAGGGCCGGCTATGAGCCGCGCCGTGCCCGCCAACAGCCTTCCACGGTCGGATACAATGTTTCAAAGTTCCCCGCTGGAAAGGGGACTTAGAAGGAATTTGTCAAATTCACCCGGAGCTCCGTGCCTGAGGGCCGGCTATGAGCCGCGCCGTGCCCGCCAACAGCCTTCCACGGTCGGATACAATGTTTGAAAGTTCCCCGCTGGAAAGGGGACTTAGAAGAAATGAGGGGGAAATTCCCCCGGAGCTCCGTGCCTGAGGGCGGGCTGTGAGCCGCGCCGCGTCCGCCAACAGCCTTCCACGGTCGGATACAATGTTTCAAAGTTCCCCGCTGGAAAGGGGACTTAGAAGAAATTTGTAAAATTCACCCGGAGCTCCGTGCCCGAGGGCCGGCTATGAGCCGCGCCGCGCCCGCCAACAGCCTTCCTTTGGTCGGATACAATGTTTCAAAGTTCCCCGCTGGAAAGGGGACTTAGAAGAAATTTGTAAAATTCACCCGGAGCTCCGTGCCCGAGGGCCGGCTATGAGCCCCGCCGTGCCCGCCAACAGCCTTCCACGGTCGGATACAATGTTTCAAAGTTCCCCGCTGGAAAGGGGACTTAGAAGAAATTTGTAAAAATTCACCCGGAGCTCCGTGCCCGAGGGCCGGCTATGAGCCCCGCCGTGCCCGCCAACAGCCTTCCACGGTCGGATACAATGTTTCAAAGTTCCCCGCTGGAAAGGGGACTTAGAAGAAATTTGTAAAAATTCACCCGGAGCTCCGTGCCCGAGGGCCGGCTATGAGCCGCGCCGCGCCCGCCAACAGCCTTCCACGGTCGGATACAATGTTTCAAAGTTCCCCGCTGGAAAGGGGACTTAGAAGAAATTTGTGAAAATTCACCCGGAGCTCCGTGCCCGAGGGCCGGCTATGAGCCGCGCCGTGCCCGCCAACAGCCTTCCACGGTCGGATACAATGTTTCAAAGTTCCCCGCTGGAAAGGGGACTTAGAAGAAATTTGTAAAAATTCATCCGGAGCTCCGTGCCCGAGGGCCGGCTATGAGCCGCGCCGTGCCCGCCAACAGCCTTCCACGGTCGGATACAATGTTTCAAAGTTCCCCGCTGGAAAGGGGACTTAGAAGAAATTTGTGAAAATTCACCCGGAGCTCCGTGCCCGAGGGCCGGCTATGAGCCGCGCCGTGCCCGCCAACAGCCTTCCACGGTCGGATACAATGTTTCAAAGTTCCCCGCTGGAAAGGGGACTTAGAAGAAATTTGTAAAAATTCACCCGGAGCTCCGTGCCCGAGGGCCGGCTATGAGCCGCGCCGTGCCCGCCAACAGCCTTCCACGGTCGGATACAATGTTTCAAAGTTCCCCGCTGGAAAGGGGACTTAGAAGAAATTTGTGAAAATTCACCCGGAGCTCCGTGCCCGAGGGCCGGCTATGAGCCGCGCCGTGCCCGCCAACAGCCTTCCACGGTCGGATACAATGTTTCAAAGTTCCCCGCTGGAAAGGGGACTTAGAAGAAATTTGTGAAAATTCACCCGGAGCTCCGTGCCTGAGGGCCGGCTATGAGCCGCGCCGCGCCCGCCAACAGCCTTCAGTGGTCGGATACAATGTTTGAAAGTTCCCCGCTGGAAAGGGGACTTAGAAGAATTGAGTAAAATTCACCCGGAGCTCCGTGCCCGAGGGCCGGCTATGAGCCGCGCCGCGCCCGCCAACAGCCTTCCTTTGGTCGGATACAATGTTTCAAAGTTCCCCGCTGGAAAGGGGACTTAGAAGAAATTTGTGAAAATTCACCCGGAGCTCCGTGCCTGAGGGCCGGCTATGAGCCGCGCCGTGCCCGCCAACAGCCTTCCACGGTCGGATACAATGTTTCAAAGTTCCCCGCTGGAAAGGGGACTTAGAAGAAATTTGTGAAAATTCACCCGGAGCTCCGTGCCCGAGGGCCGGCTATGAGCCGCGCCGTGCCCGCCAACAGCCTTCCACGGTCGGATACAATGTTTCAAAGTTCCCCGCTGGAAAGGGGACTTAGAAGAAATTTGTAAAAATTCACCCGGAGCTCCGTGCCCGAGGGCCGGCTATGAGCCGCGCCGTGCCCGCCAACAGCCTTCCACGGTCGGATACAATGTTTCAAAGTTCCCCGCTGGAAAGGGGACTTAGAAGAAATTTGTAAAATTCACCCGGAGCTCCGTGCCCGAGGGCCGGCTATGAGCCGCGCCGTGCCCGCCAACAGCCTTCCACGGTCGGATACAATGTTTCAAAGTTCCCCGCTGGAAAGGGGACTTAGAAGAAATTTGTGAAAATTCACCCGGAGCTCCGTGCCTGAGGGCCGGCTATGAGCCGCGCCGTGCCCGCCAACAGCCTTCCACGGTCGGATACAATGTTTCAAAGTTCCCCGCTGGAAAGGGGACTTAGAAGAAATTAGGCAACTTTCCCCGGAGCTCCATGCCTGAGTGCGGGCTGTTTGCCGCGCCGTGCCCGCCAACAGCCTTCAGTGGTCGGATACAATGTTTCAAAGTTCCCCGCTGGAAAGGGGACTTAGAAGAAATTATGAATATTTTTGTTTCTAAAAACGTGATCCCTGAAAATGTGCCCCAGGTGTTTTGGAAAACCCGGGTAAACCTGGGAAGTAGGCAAATGACCCTCTGACTAGGGGGGAAGAACGTTTGCCTACTGCAGCGCCCCTAATGCAATTCGGCGGAACTGCAACGCCCCTGGTCGCCTAAACGCTACCCCTGGTCGCCTAAAAGCTACCCCTGGTCGCCTAAAAGCTACCCCTGGTCGCCTAAACGCTACCCCTGGTCGCCTAAACGCTACCCCTGGTCGCCTAAACGCTACCCCTGGTCACCTAAACGCTACCCCTGGTCGCCTAAACGCTTCCCCTGGTCACCTAAACGCTACCCCTGGTCGCCTAAACGCTACCCCTGGTCGCCTAACTGACCCCTCGTGTGTGGGGATCAACGTTTGCCTACTAGGGCGTCCTCCGGCGGCCTCTCGGCAGTACTGCAGGCCCATTTTAGCCGAGCCCATTGAAATGAATGGGGGAATTTTATACGTTTTTGCCTTTTTTTTCCCCCCCTCGTTCTTTTTGTATTTATTCATTTATTTCAACTTTTACCGACTCAACCGCCCTCCGGCGTGCCCTCGGCGGTCCCGCAAGCCCAATTCGGCCGAGCCCATTGAAATGAATGGGGGAATTTTATACGTTTTTGCCTTTTTTCCCCCCCCCTCGTTCTTTTTGTATTTATTCATTTATTTCAACTTTTACCGACTCAACCGCCCTCCGGCGTGCCCTCGGCGGTCCCGCAAGCCCAATTCGGCCGAGCCCATTGAAATGAATGGGGGAATTTTATACGTTTTTGCCTTTTTTTTCCCCCCCTCGTTCTTTTTGTATTTATTCATTTATTTCAACTTTTACCGACTCAACCGCCCTCCGGCGTGCCCTCGGCGGTCCCGCAAGCCCAATTCGGCCGAGCCCATTGAAATGAATGGGGGAATTTTATACGTTTTTGCCTTTTTTTCCCCCCTCGTTCTTTTTGTATTTATTCATTTATTTCAACTTTTACCGACTCAACCGCCCTCCGGCGTGCCCTCGGCGGTCCCGCAAGCCCAATTCGGCCGAGCCCATTGAAATGAATGGGGGGATTTTATACGTTTTTGCCTTTTTTCCCCCCCTCGTTCTTTTTGTATTTATTCATTTATTTCAACTTTTACCGACTCAACCGCCCTCCGGCGTGCCCCCGGCGGTCCCGCAAGCCCAATTCGGCCGAACCCATTGAAATGAATGGGGGAATTTTATACGTTTTTGCCTTTTTTTTCCCCCCCTCGTTCTTTTTGTATTTATTCATTTATTTCAACTTTTACCGACTCAACCGCCCTCCGGCGTGCCCCCGGCGGTCCCGCAAGCCCAATTCGGCCGAACCCATTGAAATGAATGGGGGAATTTTATACGTTTTTGCCTTTTTTTCCCCCCC
>NW_028283959.1:0-20686 GCF_059441095.1 Idiotropiscis lumnitzeri
CGCCGTCTGGTGTGCCCTGTGAAATGAAAGGTGCCATTCTTTATTTATTTATTTATTTATTCATTTATTCATTCATAACTGACAGCTTCGCGCTCCGCTCGTGCCCGGGCGGAAGAGGTGCTCCAATTCGGCTTAACTGTGACACACGCCCACCCTCCTCCCCCGGAGCTTCCATTCGGTTAAACTTAGGGGCCGCTTGGCACCGCCCGTGCCCGGGGAAGGTGCTCCTCTTCGGCTTACTGTGTCGCGAGCATGCCCTCCTCCTCCGGAGCTTCCATTCGGTTAAACTTAGGGGCCGCTTGGAACCGCCCGTGCCCGGGGAAGGTGCTCCTCTTCGGCTTACTGTGACGCGTGCATGCCCTCCTCCTCCGGAGCTTCCATTCGGTTAAACTTAGGGGCCGCTTGGCACCGCCCGTGCCCGGGGAAGGTGCTCCTCTACGGCTTAACTGCCACGCACGCCGGCCGGAGCTCTGGTACGGTCCGAACCGCGCGAAACGTCGCCACCGATCGTGTCCGGGGGAACGTGCTCTTCTTCGTCCACTCTCCTCTTCGCCCACGCTCTTCTTCGGCGCACGCCGGCCGTCTAACCGCTCCAGCGCCCCGTCGTGCCGCTCGGCGAAACTACAATGCCCCCGAATATTTTTTATACCCGCGAAGCACTGAACCCGCGAAAGGTGAACCGCGAAGTAGCGAGGGTTCACTGTATGTATAAGACCAAGACCTACAAAAAAGTCTCTTGGAGCAATGAGCTAGGTTTTACAGGAAGTCGGCCATTTTGAATTTATTAAAAGGGGGCGGGTCACCACAATGGACTTTGTGTAGAAATTATTATTGGGGCCCGAGCAGCGACCGCGGCGAGGTCCCTATTGTTTATGTAGAAATTATTATTAGGGCCCGAGCAGCGACCGCTACGAGGTCCCCATTGTTTTTGTGGAAATTATTATTATTATTATTATTAGGGCCCGAGCAGTGACCGCTGCGAGGTCCCTATTGTTTTTCTAGAAATTGTTATTAGGGCCCGAGCTGCGACGGCTGCGAGGTCCCTATTGTTTTTGTAGAAAATATTATTACTTTCAAATTTCCCCATTGTGGGACTAATAAAGGACATCTTATCTTATCTTCTCTTATTATTATTATTATTATTAGGGCCTGAGCAGCGACCGCTGCGAAGTCCCTATTGTTTTTGTAGAAATTATTATTATTATTATTTTTCCGATTGTTCGATTGCATTTTTGACCCCCGAAACATGCACAAAAATTCACCAAACTTGGCAGTCTCATCGGGCATGGCGAAAAATTTGATATTTTAATGTCTAATATGAATAGGAAGTGAGTTATGAATTTTTGAAAGTTCGACTTTTGCCCTTTTTTGCATGTTTACAGGGGTCATTCTTTTGCACCCTGATCCTAAAGGCTTCATCTGATTGCCTTAAAATTCTGTCTGTAGCATCTTAAGACCTGGGACAAACACTGGGGCTAAAATTTTTTGTTTCCGAAATACTATATGACGGGGGCGGGGCTTCGAAGTTTTCACTTAAGATTTCCTTCGCCGCAATGGACAAAATGCTTAATAACTCTCTTGCACATGCTGCTAAAAATCCAAAACTTCACATGTACATAAAGAGTCGGTACCTGAAAACATCTATATGTTTATATT
This sequence comes from Idiotropiscis lumnitzeri, assembly GCF_059441095.1. Taxonomy (NCBI): domain Eukaryota; kingdom Metazoa; phylum Chordata; class Actinopteri; order Syngnathiformes; family Syngnathidae; genus Idiotropiscis; species Idiotropiscis lumnitzeri. The sequence goes on from NW_028283959.1 coordinate 1,657, forward strand.
CAGTTATACACCTTGCGCCAATCAATATCATTTTTTACATTTTGACAAACTGCACGGTGCCCTTTTAACGAATCCGATTGAAAATTGGCTAGAAAAGACTCAAGACATTGATCTTACTCTATCCCTATTTTTGTGACTTTCCTTCGAAGGGCGTGGCTATTACGGTGCCGCAGAGTCTGATTATTCTCCGTGGCAACAAAAGTTCCTGCAAAATGATTCAGATGATCCATCTTCTTGAAATTTTTCACATTTGAGGATATTCAGGCCCTGAAGACGGCTGCCAACTTATTTTTGATCGCAGTGGTAGCGCCACCAACTGGTTAAAACAAATACAAATTATTTTCGTTGATGTTTTTCTCCGGGCAGGTTAACAAAATCTACCTTATATTTGCTCGGATGAGTGTTTAAGCCTTGAGGATGTCACAATACGAAAGTCTTTCGCCTTCTTCAGAGTGTCACATGATGGTGTCTTGTGGCCCGTCTTTATCAGCTGATGTTCCATGAGGGCGTGACTTACCATTCACAAGAATGAAGGCAAGTCACGCCCCCCGCTGTCCGTTCACTCCGCCAAGATGCTGCTCCAGGTGGTAGAGAGGATGAAGGGTCCCTTGTCTCTGTTCATGGTTTTTATGCCTCGCTTGCAGATCTCAATGGCCTCTCTGATCCAGCGCTGTTGTTTGTTCTCTTCGGTGCGGATGACCCTGCCCTTCTCCCGGTCCATGATGTGGTTTTCCCTTTTGCAGTGGTCAGTGATTGCTGATTTGTAATGTTCATGTTGTGCTTGTTCTTTTACTGCTCTGATTTTTAATTTTTTTGACAGGTAAGTCACACCCTCATGGAACATCAGCTGATAAAGACGGGTCTCAAGACACCATCATGCGACACTCTGAAGAAGGCGAAAGACTCGCCGAAACATGTCAGGTAAAAAATTAACCTAAAACATAATTGTCTGCTTTTAATGAATCAGTCAAATATCAATAATAAGAAGACAAAATGAACCTAATACAAATAAACGAATGCTTAATAACTCCCCTGCACATGCTCCTAAAAATCCAAACCTTCACCTGTAAATAAAACGTCCCGACCTGAAGACATCTTAATGTTATTATTTTGTTATACACACAGCGCCGCCAAGTGGAATCAAAAATTTGTTTTTATTTAAATTTTCACATTATGCACGGTGCCCTTTTGACGAATCCGACTGAAAATTAGTCAAAAAAGACTCAAGACAATGATCTTACTCTCTGCCGAATTTTGTGACGTTTTGGCAAAAGGCGTGGCTATTACGGTGCTGAAAAGTCAGATTGTACTCTGTGGCAATAAAAGCTCCGGCAACATGACTCAGATGATCCTATCTTCTCGAAGTTGTACACATTTGAGGATACTTCAGCCCTGAAGACATCTACCAACTTATTTTTCATCGTAGTAGTAGCGCCACCAACTGGTAAAAGCTAATACAAGTTATTTTCTTGGATGTTTTTCTCCGTGCAACTCAACAAGGTCGCCCTCATATATGCTCGGATGACTGTTTCGGCCATGAGGATGTCACAATACGAAATTCGTCCTTTTTCTTGTAAAGTTGTGGGAGTGGCATTGCACTGTTCGGCAATAAAACAACGCTGATTATGAGGTTCTAAATATGAACGACAACTCGTGAAACTTTACACACACATCAGGCCGAGCAAATTTATCAATATTTTATACGTTAGTTGTGCAGCTTTTTTGAAATGGCTCGCCATGGCCCTCGAGAAATGTTAAAAAAAGCAGCCCTGGTTGAGTGTTTCATCTCGCTTTTTGTAAATTTTATGGAGTACAGTGAATCCTCGGTTATCGCGGTTAATGGGGACAGAGACCACCCGCGAAAACTGAAAATCCGCGAAGTAGCGGCGCACCTTCAAAAATGCTTAAAAAAATATACAATATATATAATAAATATATATATATATATATATATATATACGGGGAGAGAGAGAGTGAAATTCATGTTATAACAAAAAAAACAAATTATTATTAAAACGTATTATTTTTTTATTCCCCAGCCATTCTTTTTGTATTTATTTAATTACTCCGACTTTTACCTGCTGGTACGCCGTCCGGTGTGCCCTGTGAAATGAAAGGTGGCATTCTTTATTTATTTATTTATTTATTCTTTTATACATTCATAACTGACAGCTTCGCGCTCCGCTCGTGCCCGGGCGGAAGAGGTGCTCCAATTCGGCTTAACTGTGACACACACCCGCCCTCCTCCCCCGGAGCTTCCATTCGGTTAAACTTAGGGGCCGCTTGGCACCGCCCGTGCCCGGGGAAGGTGCTCCTCTTCGGCTTACTGTGACGCGAGCATGCCCTCCTCCTCCGGAGCTTCCATTCGGTTAAACTTAGGGGCCGCTTGGAACCGCCCGTGCCCGGGGAAGGTGCTCCTCTTCGGCTTACTGTGACGCGAGCATGCCCTCCTCCTCCGGAGCTTCCATTCGGTTAAACTTAGGGGCCGCTTGGAACCGCCCGTGCCCGGGGAAGGTGCTCCTCTTCGGCTTACTGTGACGCGAGCATGCCCTCCTCCTCCGGAGCTTCCATTCGGTTAAACTTAGGGGCCGCTTGGCACCGCCCGTGCCCGGGGAAGGTGCTCCTCTACGGCTTAACTGCCACGCACGCCGGCCGGAGCTCTGGTACTGTCCGAACCGCGCGAAACGTCGCCACCCATCGTGTCCGGGGGAACGTGCTCTTCTTCGTCCACTCTCCTCTTCGCCCACGCTCTTCTTCGGCGCACGCCGGCCGTCTAACCGCTCCAGCACCCCGTCGTGCCGCTCGGCGAAACTACAATGCCCCCGAATATTTTTTAGACCCGCGAAACACTGAACCCGCGAAAGGTGAACCGCCAAGTAGCGAGGGTTCACTGTATGTATAAGACCAAGACCTACAAAAAAGTCTCTTGGAGCAATGAGCTAGGTTTTACAGGAAGTCGGCCATTTTGAATTTACTTAAAAGGGGGCGGGTCACCACAATGGACTTTGTGTAGAAATTATTATTGGGGCCCGAGTAGCGACCGCGGAGAGGTCCCTATTGTTTTTGTAGAAATTATTATTAGGGCCCGAGCAGCGACCGCTACGAGGTCCCCATTGTTTTTGTGGAAATTATTATTATTATTATTATTAGGGCCCGAGCAGTGACCGCTGCGAGGTCCCTATTGTTTTTCTAGAAATTGTTATTAGGGCCCGAGCTGCGACGGCTGCGAGGTCCCTATTGTTTTTGTAGAAAATATTATTACTTTTATTATTATTATTATTATTAGGGCCTGAGCAGCGACCGCTGCGAAGTCCCTATTGTTTTTGTAGAAATTATTATTATTATTATTTTTCCGATTGTTCGATCGCATTTTTGACCCCCGAAACATGCACAAAAATTCACCAAACTTGGCAGTCTCATCGGGCATGGCGAAAAATTTTATATTTTAACGTCTAATATGAACAGGAAGTGAGTTATGAATTTTTGAAAGTCCGACTTTTGCCCTTTTTTGCATGTTTACAGGGGTCATTCTTTTGCACCCTGATCCTAAAGGCTTCATCTGATTGCCTTAAAATTCTGTCTGTAGCATCTTAAGACCTGGGACAAACACTGGGGCTAAAATTTTTTGTTTCCGAAATACTATATGAACGGGGGCGGGGCTTCGAAGTTTTCACTTAAGATTTCCTTCGCCGCAATGGACAAAATGCTTAATAACTCTCCTGCACATGCAGCTAAAAATCCAAAACTTCACATGTACATAAAGAGTCGGTACCTGAAGACATCTATATGTTTATATTCAGTTATACACCTTGCGCCAATCAATATCATTTTTTACATTTTGACGTACTGCACGGTGCCCTTTTAACGAATCCGATTGAAAATTGGCTAGAAAAGACTCAAGACATTGATCTTACTCTATCCCTATTTTTGTGACTTTCCTTCGAAGGGCGTGGCTATTACGGTGCCGCAGAGTCTGATTAATCTCCGTGGCAACAAAAGTTCCTGCAAAATGATTCAGATGATCCATCTTCTCTAAATTTTTCACATTTGAGGATATTCAGGCCCTGAAGACGGCTGCCAACTTATTTTTGATCGCAGTGGTAGCGCCACCAACTGGTTAAAACAAATACAAATTATTTTCGTTTATGTTTTTCTCCGGGCAGGTTAACAAAATCTACCTTATATTTGTTCGGATGAGTGTTTAGGCCTTGAGGATGTCACAATACGAAAGTCTTTCGCCTTCTTCAGAGTGTCACATGATGGTGTCTTGTGACCCGTCTTTATCAGCTGATGTTCCATGAGGGCGTGACTTACCTGTCACAAGAATGAAGGCAAGTCACGCCCCCCGCTGTCCGTTCACTCTGCCAAGATGCTGCTCCAGGTGGTAGAGAGGATGAAGGCTCCCTTGTCTCTGTTCATGGTTTTTATGCCTCGCTTGCAGATCTCAATGGCCTCTCTGATCCAGCGCTGTTGTTTGTTCTCTTCGGTGCGGATGACCCTGCCCTTCTCCCGGTCCATGATGTGGTTTTCCCTTTTGCAGTGGTCAGTGATTGCTGATTTGTAATGTTCATGTTGTGCTTGTTCTTTTACTGCTCTGATTTTTAATTTTTTTGACAGGTAAGTCACACCCTCATGGAACATCAGCTGATAAAGACGGGTCTCAAGACACCATCATGCGACACTCTGAAGAAGGCGAAAGACTCGCCGAAACATGTCAGGTAAAAAATTAACCTAAAACATAATTGTCTGCTTTTAATGAATCAGTCAAATATCAATAATAAGAAGACAAAATGAACCTAATACAAATAAATGAATGCTTAATAACTCCCCTGCACATGCTCCTAAAAATCCAAACCTTCACCTGTAAATAAAACGTCCCGACCTGAAGACATCTTAATGTTATTATTTTGTTATACACACAGCGCCGCCAAGTGGAATCAAAAATGTGTTTTTATTTTAATTTTCACATACTGCACGGTGCCCTTTTGACGAATCCGACTGAAAATTAGTCAGAAAAGACTCAAGACAATGATCTTACTCTCTGCCGAATTTTGTGTCGTTTTGGCAAAAGGCGTGGCTATTAAGGTGCTGAAAAGTCCGATTGTACTCTGTGGCAACAAAAGCTCCGGCAACATGACTCAGATGATCCTATCTTCTCGAAGTTGTACACATTTGAGGATACTTCAGCCCTGAAGACATCTACCAACTTATTTTTCATCGTAGTAGTAGCGCCACCAACTGGTAAAAGCTAATACAAGTTATTTTCTTGGATGTTTTTCTCCGTGCAACTCAACAAGGTCGCCCTCATATATGCTCGGAGGACTGTTTCGGCCATGAGGATGTCACAATACGAAATTCATCCTTTTTCGTGAAAAGTTGTGGGAGTGGCATTGCACTGTTCGGCAATAAAACAACGCTGATTATGAGGTTCTAAATATGAACGACAACTCGTGAAACTTTACACACACATCAGGCAGAGCAAATTTATCAATATTTTATACGTTAGTTGTGCAGCTTTTTTTAAATGGCTCGCCATGGCCCTCGAGAAATGTTAAAAAAAGCAGCCCTGGTTGAGTGTTTCACCTTGCTTTTTGTAAATTTTATGGAGTACAGTGAACCCTCGGTTATCGCGGTTAATGGGGACAGAAACCACCCGCGAAAACTGAAAATCCGCGAAGTAGCGGCGCACCTTCAAAAATGCTTAAAAAAAAATACAATATATATAATAAATAAATATATATATATATATATATATATATATATATATATATATATATATGTATATATAGACAGAGAGAGAGAGTGAAATTCATGTTATAACAAAAAAACCAAATTATTATTAAAACGTATTATTTTTTTATTCCCCAGCCATTCTTTTTGTATTTATTTAATTACTCCGACTTTTACCTGCTGGTACGCCGTCCGGTGTGCCCTGTGAAATGAAAGGTGGCATTCTTTATTTATTTATTTATTTATTCATTTATTCATTCATAACTGACAGCTTCGCGCTCCGTTCGTGCCCGGGCGGAAGAGGTGTTCCAATTCGGCTTTACTGTGACACACGCCCGCCCTCCTGCCCCGGAGCTTCCATTCGGTTAAACTTAGGGGCCGCTTGGCACCGCCCGTGCCCGGGGAAGGTGCTCCTCTTCGGCTTACTGTGACGCGAGCATGCCCGCCTCCTCCGGAGCTTCCATTCGGTTAAACTTAGGGGCCGCTTGGAACCGCCCGTGCCCGGGGAAGGTGCTCCTCTTTGGCTTACTGTGACGCGAGCATGCCCTCCTCCTCCGGAGCTTCCATTCGGTTAAACTTAGGGGCCGCTTGGCACCGCCCGTGCCCGGGGAAGGTGCTCCTCTACGGCTTAACTGCCACGCACGCCGGCCGGAGCTCTGGTACGGTCCGAACCGCGCGAAACGTCGCCACCGATCGTGTCCGGGGGAACGTGCTCTTCTTCGTCCACTCTCCTCTTCGCCCACGCTCTTCTTCGGCGCACGCCGGCCGTCTAACCGCTCCAGCGCCCGTCGTGCCGCTCGGCGAAACTACAATGCCCCCGAATATTTTTTTATACCCGCGAAGCACTGAACCCGCGAAAGGTGAACCGCGAAGTAGCGAGGGTTCACTGTATGTATAAGACCAAGACCTACAAAAAAGTCTCTTGGAGCAATGAGCTAGGTTTTACAGGAAGTCGGCCATTTTGAATTTACTTAAAAGGGGCGCGTCACCACAATGGACTTTGTGTAGAAATTATTATTGGGGCCCGAGCAGCGACCGCGGCGAGGTCCCTATTGTTTATGTAGAAATTATTATTAGGGCCCGAGCAGCGACCGCTACGAGGTCCCCATTGTTTTTGTGGAAATTATTATTATTTTTATTATTATTATTATTAGGGCCCGAGCAGTGATCGCTGCGAGGTCCCTATTGTTTTTCTAGAAATTGTTATTAGGGCCCAAGCTGCGACGGCTGCGAGGTCCCTACTGTTTTTGTAGAAAATATTATTACTTTTATTATTATTATTATTATTATTATTATTAGGGCCTGAGCAGCGACCGCTGCGAAGTCCCTATTGTTTTTGTAGAAATTATTATTATTATTATTTTTCCGATTGTTCGATTGCATTTTTGACCCCCGAAACATGCACAAAAATTCACCAAACTTGGCAGTCTCATCGGGCATGGCGAAAAATTTGATATTTTAACGTCTAATATGAACAGGAAGTGAGTTATGAATTTTTGAAAGTCCGACTTTTGCCCTTTTTTGCATGTTTACAGGGGTCATTCTTTTGCACCCTGATCCTAAAGGCTTCATCTGATTGCCTTAAAATTCTGTCTGTAGCATCTTAAGACCTGGGACAAACACTGGGGCTAAAATTTTTTGTTTCCGAAATACTATATGACGGGGGCGGGGCTTCGAAGTTTTCACTTAAGATTTCCTTCGCCGCAATGGACAAAATGCTTAATAACTCTCTTGCACATGCTGCTAAAAATCCAAAACTTCACATGTACATAAAGAGTCGGTACCTGAAGACATCTATATGTTTATATTCAGTTATACACCTTGCGCCAATCAATATCATTTTTTACATTTTGACGTACTGCACGGTGCCCTTTTAACGAATCCGATTGAAAATTGGCTAGAAAAGACTCAAGACATTGATCTTACTCTATCCCTATTTTTGTGACTTTCCTTCGAAGGGCGTGGCTATTACGGTGCCGCAGAGTCTGATTATTCTCCGTGGCAACAAAAGTTCCTGCAAAATGATTCAGATGATCCATCTTCTCGAAATTTTTCACATTTGAGGATATTCAGGCCCTGAAGACGGCTGCCAACTTATTTTTGATCGCAGTGGTAGCGCCACCAACTGGTTAAAACAAATACAAATTATTTTCGTTGATGTTTTTCTCCGGGCAGGTTAACAAAATCTACCTTATATTTGCTCGGATGAGTGTTTAGGCCTTGAGGATGTCACAATACGAAAGTCTTTCGCCTTTTTCAGAGTGTCACATGATGGTGTCTTGTGGCCCGTCTTTATCAGCTGATGTTCCATGAGGGCGTGACTTACCTGTCACAAGAATGAAGGCAAGTCACGCCCCCCGCTGTCCGTTAACTCCGCCAAGATGCTGCTCCAGGTGGTAGAGAGGATGAAGGCTCCCTTGTCTCTGTTCATGGTTTTTATGCCTCGCTTGCAGATCTCAATGGCCTCTCTGATCCAGCGCTGTTGTTTGTTCTCTTCGGTGCGGATGACCCTGCCCTTCTCCCGGTCCATGATGTGGTTTTCCCTTTTGCAGTGGTCAGTGATTGCTGATTTGTAATGTTCATGTTGTGCTTGTTCTTTTACTGCTCCGATTTTTCATTTTTTTGACAGGTAAGTCACACCCTCATGGAACATCAGCTGATAAAGACGGGTCTCAAGACACCATCATGCGACACTCTGAAGAAGGCGAAAGACTCGCCGAAACATGTCAGGTAAAAAATTTTACCGAAAACATAATTGTCTGCTTTTAATGAATCTGTCAAATATCAATAATAAGAAGACAAAATGAACCTAATACAAATAAATGAATGCTTAATAACTCCCCTGCACATGCTCCTAAAAATCCAAACATTCACCTGTAAATAAAATGTCCCGACCTGAAGACATCTTAATGTTATTATTTTGTTATACACACAGCGCCGCCAAGTGGAATCAAAAATTTGTTTTTATTTTAATTTTCACGTACTGCACGGTGCCCTTTTGACGAATCCGACTGAAAATTAGTCAGAAAAGACTCAAGACAATGATCTTACTCTCTGCCGAGTTTTGTGACGTTTTGGCAAAAGGCGTGGCAATTACGGTGCTGAAAAGTCCGATTGTACTTTGTGGCAACAAAAGCTCCGGCAACATGACTCAGATGATCCTATCTTCTCGAAGTTGTACACATTTGAGGATACTTCAGCCCTGAAGACATCTACCAACTTATTTTTCATCGTAGTAGTAGCGCCACCAACTGGTAAAAGCTAATACAAGTTATTTTCTTGGATGTTTTTCTCCGTGCAACTCAACAAGGTCGCCCTCATATATGCTCGGAGGACTGTTTCGGCCATGAGGATGTCACAATACGAAATTCATCCTTTTTCGTGAAAAGTTGTGGGAGTGGCATTGCACTTTTTGGCAATAAAACAACGCTGATTATGAGGTTCTAAATATGAACGACAACTCGTGAAACTTGACACACACATCAGGCAGAGCAAATTTATCAATATTTTATACGTTAGTTGTGCAGCTTTTTTGAAATGGCTCGCCATGGCCCTCGAGAAATGTTCAAAAAAGCAGCCCTGGTTGAGTGTTTCACCTCGCTTTTTGTAAATTTTATGGAGTACAGTGAACCCTCGGTTATCGCGGTTAATGGGGACCGAGACCACCCGCGGAAACTGAAAATCCGCGAAGTAGCGGCGCACCTTCAAAAATGCTTAAAAGAAAATACAATATATATATAATAAATATATATATATATATATATATATATATGTATATATATATATATATATATGTATATATATATATATATATATGTATATATATATACGGGGAGAGAGAGAGAGAGAGAGAGTGAAATTCATGTTATAACAAAAAAAACAAATTATTATTAAAACGTATTATTTTTTTATTCCCCAGCCATTCTTTTTGTATTTATTTAATTACTCCGACTTTTACCTGCTGGTACGCCGTCCGGTGTTCCCTGTGAAATGAAAGGTGGCATTCTTTATTTATTTATTTATTTATTCATTTATTCATTCATAACTGACAGCTTCGCGCTCCGTTCGTGCCCGGGCGGAAGAGGTGTTCCAATTCGGCTTAACTGTGACACACGCCCGCCCTCCTCCCCCGGAGCTTCCATTCGGTTAAACTTAGGGGCCGCTTGGCACCGCCCGTGCCCGGGGAAGGTGCTCCTCTTCGGCTTACTGTGACGCGAGCATGCCCGCCTCCTCCGGAGCTTCAATTCGGTTAAACTTAGGGGCCGCTTGGAACCGCCCGTGCCCGGCGAAGGTGCTCCTCTTCGGCTTACTGTGACGCGAGCATGCCCTCCTCCTCCAGAGCTTCCATTCGGTTAAACTTAGGGGCCGCTTGGCACCGCCCGTGCCCGGGGACGGTGCTCCTCTACGGCTTAACTGCCACGCACGCCGGCCGGAGCCCTGGTACGGTCCGAACCGCGCGAAACGTCGCCACCGATCGTGTCCGGGGGAACGTGCTCTTCTTCGTCCACTCTCCTCTTCGCCCACGCTCTTCTTCGGCGCACGCCGGCCGTCTAACCGCTCCAGCGCCCGTCGTGCCGCTCGGCGAAACTACAATGCCCCCGAATATTTTTTAGACCCGCGAAGAACTGAACCCGCGAAAGGTGAACCGCGAAGTAGCGAGGGTTCACTGTATGTATAAGACCAAGACCTACAAAAAAGTCTCTTGGAGCAATGAGCTAGGTTTTACAGGAAGTCGGCCATTTTGAATTTACTTAAAAGGGGCGGGTCACCACAATGGACTTTGTGTAGAAATTATTATTGGGGCCCGAGCAGCGACCGCGGCGAGGTCCCTATTGTTTATGTAGAAATTATTATTAGGGCCCGAGCAGCAACCGCTACGAGGTCCCCATTGTTTTTGTGGAAATTATTATTATTATTATTATTAGGGCCCGAGCAGTGACCGCTGCGAGGTCCCTATCGTTTTTCTAGAAATTGTTATTAGGGCCCGAGCTGCGACGGCTGCGAAGTCCCTAATGTTTTTGTAGAAAATATTATTACTTTTATTATTATTATTATTATTATTATTAGGGCCTGAGCAGCGACCGCTGCGAAGTCGCTATTGTTTTTGTTGAAATTATTATTATTATTATTTTTCCGATTGTTCGATCGCATTTTTGACCCCCGAAACATGCACAAAAACTCACCAAACTTGGCAGTCTCATCGGGCATGGCGAAAAATTTGATATTTTAACGTCTAATATGAACAGGAAGTGAGTTATGAATTTTTGAAAGTCCGACTTTTGCCCTTTTTTGCATGTTTACAGGGGTCATTCTTTTGCACCCTGATCCTAAAGGCTTCATCTGATTGCCTTAAAATTCTGTCTGTAGCATCTTAAGACCTGGGACAAACACTGGGGCTAAAATCTTTTGTTTCCGAAATACTATATGACGGGGGCGGGGCTTCAAAGTTTTCACTTAAGATTTCCTTCGCCGCAATGGACAAAATGCTTAATAACTCTCATGCACATGCTGCTAAAAATCCAAAACTTCACATGTACATAAAGAGTCGGTACCTGAAGACATCTATATGTTTATATTCTGTTATACACCTTGCGCCAATCAATATCATTTTTTACATTTTGACGTACTGCACGGTGCCCTTTTAACGAATCCGATTGAAAATTGGCTAGAAAAGACTCAAGACATTGATCTTACGCTATCCCTATTTTTGTGACTTTCCTTCGAAGGGCGTGGCTATTGCGGTGCCGCAGAGTCTGATTATTCTCCGTGGCAACAAAAGTTCCTGCAAAATGATTCAGATGATCCATCTTCTCGAAATTTTTCACATTTGAGGATATTCAGGCCCTGAAGACGGCTGCCAACTTATTTTTGATCGCAGTGGTAGCGCCACCAACTGGTTAAAACAAATACAAATTATTTTCGTTGATGTTTTTCTCCGGGCAGGTTCACAAAATCTACCTTATATTTGCTCGGATGAGTGTTTAGGCCTTGAGGATGTCACAATACAAAAGTCTTTCGCCTTCTTCAGAGTGTCACATGATGGTGTATTGTGACCCGTCTTTATCAGCTGATGTTCAATGAGGGCGTGACTTACCTGTCACAAGAATGAAGGCAAGTCACACCCCCCGCTGTCCGTTCACTCCGCCAAGATGCTGCTCCAGGTGGTCGAGAGGATAAAGGCTCCCTTGTCTCTGTTCATGGTTTTTATGCCTCGCTTGCAGATCTCAATGGCCTCTCTGATCCAGCGCTGTTGTTTGTTCTCTTCAGTGCGGATGACCCTGCCCTTCTCCCGGTCCATGATGTGGTTTTCCCTTTTGCAGTGGTCAGTGATTGCTGATTTGTAATGTTCATGTTGTGCTTATTCTTTTACTGCTCTGATTTTTAATTTTTTTGACAGGTAAGTCACACCCTCATGGAACATCAGCTGATAAAGACGGGTCTCAAGACACCATCATGCGACACTCTGAAGAAGGCGAAAGACTCGCCGAAACATGTCAGGTAAAAAATTTACCTAAAACATAATTGTCTGCTTTTAATGAATCAGTCAAATATCAATAATAAGAAGACAAAATGAACCTAATACAAATAAATGAATGCTTAATAACTCCCCTGCACATGCTCCTAAAAATCCAAACCTTCACCTGTAAATAAAATGTCCCGACCTGAAGACATCTTAATGTTATTATTTTGTTATACACACAGCGCCGCCAAGTGGAATCAAAAATTTGTTTTTATTTTAATTTTCACGTACTGCACGGTGCCCTTTTGACGAATCCGACTGAAAATTAGTCAGAAAAGACTCAAGACAATGATCTTACTCTCTGCCGAATTTGTGACGTTTTGGCAAAAGGCGTGGCTATTACGGTGCTGAAAAGTCCGATTGTACTTTGTGGCAACAAAAGCTCCGGCAACATGACTCAGATGATCCTATCTTCTCGAAGTTGTACACATTTGAGGATACTTCAGCCCTGAAGACATCTACCAACTTATTTTTCATCGTAGTAGTAGCGCCACCAACTGGTAAAAGCTAATACAAGTTATTTTCTTGGATGTTTTTCTCCGTGCAACTCAACAAGGTCGCCCTCATATATGCTCGGAGGACTGTTTCGGCCATGAGGATGTCACAATACGAAATTCATCCTTTTTCGTGAAAAGTTGTGGGAGTGGCATTGCACGGTTCGGCAATAAAACAACGCTGATTATGAGGTTCTAAATATGAACGACAACTCGTGAAACTTGACACACACATCAGGCAGAGCAAATTTATCAATATTTTATACGTTAGTTGTGCAGCTTTTTTGAAATGGCTCGCCATGGCCCTCGAGAAATGTTCAAAAAAGCAGCCCTGGTTGAGTGTTTCACCTCGCTTTTTGTAAATTTTATGGAGTACAGTGAACCCTCGGTTATCGCGGTTAATGGGGACCGAGACCACCCGCAAAAACTGAAAATCCGCGAAGTAGCGGCGCACCTTCAAAAATGCTTAAAAAAATATACAATATATATAATAAATATATAAATATTTATATTTATATATATATATATATATATATACGGGGAGAGAGAGAGAGAGAGAGAGTGAAATTCATGTTATAACAAAAAAACCAAATTATTATTAAAACGTATTATTTTTTTATTCCCCAGCCATTCTTTTTGTATTTATTTAATTACTCCGACTTTAACCTGATGGTACGCCGTCCGGTGTGCCCTGTGAAAAAAAGGTGGCATTCTTTATTTATTTATTCTTTCATAACGGACAGCCTCGCGCTCCGCTCGTGCCCGGGCGGAAGAGGTGCTCCAATTCGGCTTAACTGTGACACACGCCCGACCTCCTCCCCCGGAACTTCCATTCGGTTAAACTTAGGGGCCGCTTGGCACCGCCCGTGCCCGGGGAAGGTGCTCCTCTTCGGCTTACTGTGACGCGAGCATGCCCTCCTCCTCCGGAGCTTCCATTCAGTTAAACGTAGGGGCCGCTTGGAACCGCCCGTGCCCGGGGAAGGTGCTCCTCTTCGGCTTACTGTGACGCGAGCATGCCCTCCTCCTCCGGAGCTTCCATTCGGTTAAACTTAGGGGCCGCTTGGAACCGCCCGTGCCCGGGGAAGGTGCTCCTCTTCGGCTTACTGTGACGCGAGCATGCCCTCCTCCTCCGGAGCTTCCATTTGGTTAAACTTTGGGGTCGCTTGGCACCGCCCGTGCCCGGGGAAGTGTTAAAGAAATTTAAGTTTGTATGTTCATCTGTTAGTTTTGTTGTTTAGTTTGTCATCTTAGCAAGTTTCAAACTATAACTAATCTTACAGGCCCCCTTTGTTGCACATGCATTCGTATCTTTCTGGCCTCTAATTAAACTTTCGACAGCTACGGGTGCCAGGTACGGCCTCATCGCGAATGTGACTCCCCAACGCCAGAACCCTTTTCTGTAAACACCTCCCTTGGGGTGTTGATGACCCCTTTAACCCTTCGTAGATAATGTTGGGGCCCGAGGCCTCTTAAGGCTGTAACTTATGCATTTAGGGAGGTCCAACACAAGGCTTGGTATTTCTAAAGCAACAATATCGTCATGGCCATAAAATAAGTTCAACATGTTAAGCCTTGTGAAAATACACTACACAGGTCAAATGAAGTTCAGAGTGAACATGCTCCCTTTTGCTGTTAGAATAAGCAGAAGTATGAACAAAAGGTGTCTTGTAAGCTGAAACCGTTAGAATAGGCAGGAAGAGGGTGGGCAAGTGGGATGGAGTCAAATGTCAAGTTTTCCATTCTGTATGTATTGCATATTCAAATTGCTTATGCTGATGCAAATAAAAACCATGTGTGCAGTCGAACACGCTGGCTTCGCCTCGGAGTTCGAGGGCTGCCCAGCGCGGAAATGACAGACAATCTTGGCTGGTTGATTCATTTGTTCAGGCTTGTTTTGATAGAAACATCCTTAACATTACTTGGTCCTTCGAATGCCGGATGAAAACGTGTGATCTGCGGTGGACGATTGACGACGACTGAAAACGGCGCCATCGTGAAAAGTCCTCTCTTCCAGGAGGCCGGTCCTCGGCCATCCTCCACCGGAGAGAACACAGACTTCATCCATGAACCGCGAGTGTCTCGACCAGCGGAGAGATTGTCACAGGTCAGTGGTTGTATACAACAGATAGTAAAAAACTTTTTGGGGTTTTTGAAGGATAGTAGGGTTTCAGGGAGTTCCTTTACCCGAAGAGATAGTACATCTTAGCTTAGCTATTTTCTGGAAGAAATACAGATTTAACTTTGCTATTTTGGAAGACTTGTTGGAAGACTCGGACAGTACAGAATTAACTGTTGTTTATTCTGGAAGGCAGATTAAGGCATTCCTTGTCTGGTAGAGAGTACAAGTGTAGTTGATTATATCTGCTCGGATAGTACAGAATTAACTGTTGTTTTTTCTGGAAGACAGATTTAGGGGTCCTTATTTCTGGTAGAGTACAGATGTAATTATTACTATATTTGGAAGTGATAGTACAACGTTTGTTATTTATAGAAGACGAAAATAGTTTATCTATTTTCACAGACACAGAACTGATCAATCTGTGAGTGTGTATGTGTATTGTATGAATGTCCAACGTTTGAGAAATCTAAAACTGACCGAGGGTTGTGAGTAAAAACACCCAGGAATACCCGCTCCAAATTGGGAGTAGAAGCTTGGTATTCAACCCAAAGTCAGGCAATTTGAATTTTTCTCAACACTGAGGAACCATAACTAGACACCATAACAATTAAGACTGTCAGAAATGGCGGCAGAATTGATGAAGGAAGTTAACTGTCAACTTTCCGAATTTGAAATAAAGGAAAAATGTAGGTTAGTTGAAATTGAAAAATATTGATTAGCTTCTCGTTTGTAGCTGTTCAATGTTGAGAACTGTGTGTGTTGTTTTGTGGGCCCGTGTATATGTCTGAGTCTGACTATGTGTGTGTGTGAGAACAAAGAAGAGAAAGGGTGGGGGTTGAGTCAGTGAGCTGGAGTGTGTGCGATTGGGGATTACTAATACCACTTGGTATTTTATCCCATGTAATACAGTAGGATTATAAACAGCAGACTGTTGTGGATGTAATAGACAAGAAATCTCCACCTGAAAAAGTTGAAGTGAGAATTGCCACAACAGGAAAATTGAGTTGCTGTCCTACTGATGAGAAACCAGTTTTTAGAACACCCTAGGTGTTGACAAACTGGTCCAATTTTCTAAAATTGGGGTATTGGGTAGTATAGTAAAGTCCAGGGAAACTTTGCAGTGTAGAGATTGGAAGTTAATAAGAAAAGAAAAGGAATGTGTAAAGAAAGAAAAAGAATGTGTAGAAAAGGGAAAGGAACAATTAATGTTCCATAGAAAGGATTGATGAAGTCCAAATGATAGGGCAAGTGAGAAAGGTGTCATAGGCAGATTTGCAAGTGGAAAACTGTATAGAGTAACAGAATTAGAACCTATGTGGTTGAGGGATGTAAGACACTGAGTTGGTTGCATGAATTGAAAGAGAGAAGTAGGTGTTATGAAAGATGGAATGAAGGTTTTGAAAGTGAACATGAGGAATCTTTGCAAAAGCATAGGTGTTTCCTGATTTTGAATTTTAAGTGGTGTCAAACCTGAGGTGCGGGGGCAGAATTTGGTTCTCTAACTGAGAGGCAAGGTAGGTTGAGAAGGAAAAGCGTAAGTGAAATAGGATGAGCGGAAAGTTAAGAGGGGGTTGGAGATGACTGAGAGGTAAAGTAGGTTGGGCAGATGCCAGAAGGAAAGCGTAAGTGAATTGGAACGAGCGGAAAGTTTAGGGGGAAGGAGCTGTTGCCATTGGCTTGAGATTGCCTGCTCGTAAATTGGCAGGGAGGAGTGGCCAGTAAACTGGAGCCTTTGGTAGGGGGCGTAACCCCTGGCAGCTTGGTTGCCTGGGGACCGCGTGATTGGCGTATGAACAGTGAGGCCCCCCCCCTCCCTTCTTTTTCTGCTGTGAGCGTCTAGGATAGGCTTGCACACGAGGGCGGCCAAGGAGAAGACGAGTAATTTACATAATGAATGAAGGGTTTGAGAACTTGTTTTAAGGAAGTGTACGATTGGGAAAATGAATGACTAGGCCGGGACCCCAGTGGGGCTTCGGACTGCGAGTTGATGTCCAAACCTCTGGATTCCCCCTCTGACAGTGACAACAGTGAGGACATTGAGGAAGATATTAAACATATGTTTGACCTCGAGAATTACTTAATGCGTCATCAAACTGAACCGATGAGATGCAGCTGTTAAAAAAGGAAGTCACATATTTAGGCCGCATTTTGACTGAAAAGGGGCGCATTTTTGGTGACAAGCAAAAAGAAGGCGTTGCCCGAGCCCTAAAACCAATAACAAAGAAGTAAATGATGTCCCTTATAGGTGTACGCAATTATTGCCAGGCATGGATTGCAAAGTACTTAGAAATCACACGACTATTGCTGGACATCATTTATGACAAGCCAATGACATTTGAGGAAAAAAAAAATGTTTGAACACTTGAGGTTGACAAGCTTTTGAACTTGTCAAGTGTGAACTCATTGATTAAGATGTATTAGCACTACCAAATTACTATGAGCCATTTGAGCAAACAGTGACTGCAAAAAATGGTTTCATGACCTTGTGTGGCTGCAGACGCGCAGGGCTCATGAAATCACTTGCATATTAGTCACAACAATTGGATCAAGCAGCCTTCACCCACCACATTCACATTGCACGGCGACCTAATTGTCACATTACACTGATAAGGTGCGCTCAGCCCAGCGTCACTTTTTCCCGCACCAGTAGAAGGCACACCACACGACTGTGGAAGCCGAGTCCAAATTACCACCAAACAGCGACCTGACCTCTTGGACACCTTTCTCCCGACTGGAGAGACAGTTTTTTGACGGCCGCAAAGGGGTGGGAATTTTTTTTTGAACAAAGCATTTTGTTTCAAGGGATATTAAAATCTGTATGTGCAGGACAAGCAGCAGAAACTTCTGTGCTGATCCAGAATTGTAAGATGTTTTCTAAAAAACATTTTACAATTTGGACTGACTGCCAAGATATATGTTTATGTGTTCTGTCGACATTGGGCAAACGGCGTTTTAAAAAATCACAAAAGATGAAAGAAAAGTTGTGCATAAAGCACGTCTAAATAAGTATTTGTAAATGCAAAATTTTCTGAACAGAAAATGAAACGATTACAATTGAATACTGCCTCGCAGACAATGCAGCAAGGGGTAATGCACACACACACACACACACACACGCAGCAAATCAACTTGACAATTTGATCTCACGCCAGGGAAAAATACACCACTAATTGAATGCACACATTGGGAGAAAAAAGGTGCAAACATTGCTGAGGAGTAGAGGAGTAACATGAGTGACACATGTGTGTCAACAGGGGGAAGTATGATATGAAATTGTTCCCACATATAGACTTTTCAACAAAAAACTTTTTTTTAGACAAAGTGTTAGTTGTTTGGGTTGCAATATTGTTTGGTTATAATTAATGTGTTTTCAAAATGGATTACGTTGTTTCCAACAACACATGATGATGTTAAAACAGTTGGAAAAAGTGTTGTGTAATCGAATTATCCTGACATTTGGAATTTCAAGAGTGATTTAAAGTGAAAATGATGCATTTTGTGAATAATGTTTGTAACAAGTGGGACAGTTGTTGCAAAATTGACTCAAAGCGTCATTTTGCATACAGTCTGCAGGACGTGTGGAACGCACGAATGGAACTGACTTATCAAGACAAAGAAAAAAAAAAGAGACAATGGCCAGACTGTGTTTCAATCACAGCAATGAGGATAGTGCCAGCCGAAGGAAGGACACTATCCCCTTTTTATCCTATATGGCCTCACACATAGACTCTCAGGTTCATCAGAACCACCAGCGACTGGCACATCTGTCCCAGTCCACATGAAAGACATGTTTGACCACAATTACTGGCCAGTGTGTTTTGATCCACAGATAAACCACGTCCATGTGGGAGACCAACTCTTCCTCAAGGTGCTGAAACGACCTCGTTGGGACAGTGAACGCTGGGACGGCCCTCATCAGGTGATTGCAGTGACCCCGACGGCAGCAAAGGTCGAGGGGCGTGGCGGCTGGAACCATCAGTCGCAGTGCAAGCTTCTCCGGTCCCTGCTGAAGGCTGAGCGACGCAAGTCCCTTGGAGAGGATCTCCACCACGTACACTCCAATGTACCAACAAAAGACCACAGTTGGAAAGAGGGTTTTCCGTGGCAAACACACCCCTCTCGGAAGGATGGAGCAAGCCGCCGAACAGCAACTGGGCACTGCCCTGT
>NW_028283960.1:0-20626 GCF_059441095.1 Idiotropiscis lumnitzeri
AGATTTTTGCATCACAAGTTGATAGAATTGGGCGAATTTTAGCAATGTTACGCAGATGAACAAATGCAGTTCTAGTAATATTTTTAATGTGCATTTGAAACGACATAGTTGTGTCAAATATAAGACCGAGATTTTTTGTTGAATCCTTTTGGGCAATTTATCGATACTCATAGTGGTGTCTTTGAAAAAGGTACAGATGACGCGCTGGTCCAATGATCAGCATCTCGGTTTTATCTGAGTTAAGACGCAAAATATTGAAAGACATTCATAGTTTAATTTCGGCAAGGCATGCCTCTAATTTATAGCAATCACACGGATTCGTTATATCCAACGGCATGTATAATTGCGTATCATCAGCATAACAATGAAAACTAATGTGATATTTCCGTATAATATCACCAAGCGGTAGCATCTAGTACCAATCCCTGCGGAACTCCGCGTGTGATCTTACAAAGATCAGAAGACGCATTGCCATGAATTACACGGTGCGTCGTCTCCGACAGATACGAATTAATCCAAGAAAGCGCTGAACCTGAAATGCCAACACAAGTTTCAAGGCGTTTTAATAATATGTTATGATCAAGTGTCAAAAGCGGCGCCAAGATCGAGTAAGAGTAATACAGTGAACCCTCGGTTATCGCGGTTAATGGGGACCTCGTAGCGGTCGCTGCTCGGGCCCTAATAATAATTTCTACAAAAACAATAGGGACCTCGCCGCCGTCGCAGCTCGGGCCCTAATAACAATTTCTAGAAAAACAATAGGGACATCGCAGCGGCCACTGCTCGGGCCCTAATAATAATAATAAAAATAATAATGATTTCGACAAAAACAATGGGGACCTCGTAGCGGTCGCTGCTCGGGCCCCAATAATAATTTCTACACAAAGTCCATTGTGGTGACCCGCCCCCTTTTAAGTAAATTCAAAGTGGCCGACTTCCTGTAAAACCTAGCTCATTGCTCCAAGAGACTTTTTTGTAGGTCTTGGTCTTATACATACAGTGAACCCTCGCTACTTCGCGGTTCACCTTTCGTGGGTTCAGTGCTTCGCGGGTCTAAAAAATATTCGGGGGCATTGTAGTTTCGCCGAGCGGCACGACAGGGCGCTGGAGCGGTTAGACGGCCGGCGTGCGCCGAAGAAGAGCGTGGGCGAAGAGGAGAGTGGACGAAGAAGAGCACGTTCCCCCGGACACGATCGGTGGCGACGTTTCGCGCGGTTCGGACCGTACCAGACCTCCGGCCGGCGTGCGTGGCAGTTAAGCCGTAGAGGAGCACCTTCCTGTTAAGGATGTTTCTATCAAAACAAGCCTGAACAAATGAATCAACCAGCCAAGATTGTCTGTCATTTACGCGCGGGGCAGCCCTCGAACTCCGAGGCGAAGCCAGCGTGTTCGACTGCACACATGGTTTTTATTTGCATCAGCATAAGCAATTTGAATATGCAATACATACAGAATGGAAAACTTGACATTTGACTCCATCCCACTTGCCCACCCTCTTCCTGCCTATTCTAACGGTTTCAGCTTACAAGACACCTTTTGTTCATACTTCTGCTTATTCTAACAGCAAAAGTTCACTCTGAACTTCATTTGACCTGTGTAGTGTATTTTCACAAGGCTTAACGTGTTGAACTTATTTTATGGCCATGACGATATTGTTGCTTTAGAAATACCAAGCCTTGTGTTGGACCTCCCTAAATGCAGAAGTTACAGCCTTAAGAGGCCTCGGGCCCCAACATTATCTACGAAGGGTTAAAGAGGTCATCAACACCCCAAGGGAGGTGTTTACAGAAAAGGGTTCTGGCGTTGGGGAGTCACATTCGCGAGGAGGCCGTACCTGGCACCCGTAGCTGTCGAAAGTTTAATTAGAGGCCAGAAAGATACGAATGCATGTGCAACAAAGGGGGCCTGTAAGATTAGTTATAGTTTGAAACTTGCTAAGATGACAAACTAAACAACAAAACTAACAGATGAACATACAAACTTAAATTTCTTTAACATATCCCTCCTGTTTATCAAGTTTCAAATCTCATCATCAAAGGCTGTCGCTTGAGGGGGGAGAAAAACTACCCAAAAACTCAAAAATTCTTGGAGAAAAGGGTAGAAACCCATGCCCCGAACGAGAAGCCCAAAAAAATAATAACAATTAAAAGATAATAAAGCAAAGCTAATGCAGTTTTTGGTCCAATACATGTATGTACAAAATAAACCCGGAACATCAAACATTCACAACTGCAACTCTTTTCTGTGATGCAAGTTACATGAATCAGTGACCTTGAGCGTTTTTTCAGAGGCTGCAGGTTTTATTTGATGTGCGTGTAGTCAGCAGTCTGCGCCTGTGCAACTCGTCTGCGTTTGACGTTGTCCTGGTCTCGAGGTTGTGCGCTGACCAGGCACAGCCCTGCAAGGAAGTAGATGATGCATCTGGTCGACAGGGCAGTGCCCAGTTGCTGTTCGGCGGCTTGCTCCATCCTTCCGAGAGGGGTGTGTTTGCCACGGAAAACCCTCTTTCCAACTGTGGTCTTTTGTTGGTACATTGGAGTGTACGTGGTGGAGATCCTCTCCAAGGGACTTGCGTCGCTCAGCCTTCAGCAGGGACCGGAGAAGCTTGCACTGCGACTGATGGTTCCAGCCGCCACGCCCCTCGACCTTTGCTGCCGTCGGGGTCACTGCAATCACCTGATGAGGGCCGTCCCAGCGTTCACTGTCCCAACGAGGTCGTTTCAGCACCTTGAGGAAGAGTTGGTCTCCCACATGGACGTGGTTTATCTGTGGATCAAAACACACTGGCCAGTAATTGTGGTCAAACATGTCTTTCATGTGGACTGGGACAGATGTGCCAGTCGCTGGTGGTTCTGATGAACCTGAGAGTCTATGTGTGAGGCCATATAGGATAAAAAGGGGATAGTGTCCTTCCTTCGGCTGGCACTATCCTCATTGCTGTGATTGAAACACAGTCTGGCCATTGTCTCTTTTTTTTTTCTTTGTCTTGATAAGTCAGTTCCATTCGTGCGTTCCACAAGTCCTGCAGACTGTATGCAAAATGACGCTTTGAGTCAATTTTGCAACAACTGTCCCACTTGTTACAAACATTATTCACAAAATGCATCATTTTCACTTTAAATCACTCTTGAAATTCCAAATGTCAGGATAATTCGATTACACAAGACTTTTTCCAACTGTTTTAACATCATCATGTGTTGTTGGAAACAACGTAATCCATTTTGAAAACACATTAATTATAACCAAACAATATTGCAACCCAAACAACTAACACTTTGTCTAAAAAAAAGTTTTTTGTTGAAAAGTCTATATGTGGGAACAATTTCATATCATACTTCCCCCTGTTGACACACATGTGTCACTCATGTTACTCCTCAGCCTACTTCCATCTGCACAATATCAGTCAACACCGCCCCTCCCTTTTTCCCTCATCCACTTCTATTCTGGTCCAAGTCGAGTCAAGTCAATTTTATGTGTATAGCCCTTAATCACAGACAGTCTCAAAGGGCTTTACATAACCACAATCAACATCCACTGATCTTAACCCCCAGGAGGGCAAGGAAAAACTCAAAACCCCATTGGGGGAAAAGTGAGAAAACTTGAGAAGGGACCACAGATGGGGGGGAAACCCCCTTCCAGGATGACCAGGCTGCTTTGGATGCCAAGTGGGCAACATTTGACACATACAATGATGCTATACAATGTTAGATGAGATAATGTGAGAGTCAATTAAATGAAGTGCTGCAGGAAGATGACTTTAGTGGAGTGGGTCCTCATCCAGGACCGTAATCGCCATGGCAGCATATCCGAGGTTGAGCCTTTGATCTTGAAATAGTCAGTTTGGGGTAAATTCAGAACAGCCACTTCCAAGTGAATCACCATCACCTAATTCCCAAGCTGTGGAATTGGGAACAGAAAAAAAAGAACAGAAATAGTAAACAGGCCAACAAGTAGTTCAACGAAGTGCTGAAATATAGGGAAATCAGAAGAGGTGCTGCATGAAGACGACTTCGGCAGAGCAGGTCCCTCCCCGGTTGGTCAGTGCCGTAATCTTCATAGCAGGTCACCATCACCTAATTCCCAAGCAGGGGAAGAGGGGGCAGAAAAGAGGAGAAGCGGCAGTAAACAGGCCAACAAATAATTAAATTAGATGCTAAAGTATATAAATAAATGTCGCGCTGCAGGAAGACGACATCACTGGAACCGGTGCATGCCCAGTTTGTCAATGCCTTAAACTTCCTAGTGGGTCACCGTCACCTAATCCCCCAGCTGGGGAAAAGGGGGCAGAAAAGAGAAGATAAGAGAAAAAGCGGCAGTAAACAGGCCAACAAATAGTTCAACTAAATGCACAAGAGTATAAATGCGTCTTTAATAGTGTTTTGAACATTTCTACTGAGGTGGCGCCTCTAATACCTGAGGGTAGTACATTCCAAAGCATTGGTGCCCGAATAGAGAACGCTCTAGAACCTGTGGACTTCTTTTTGGCTCGCGGGATCACTAAAAGACCAGCATTTTGTGAGCGAAGGTTTCGGGACGGAACATATGGTACCACGAGGTCAACGAGATAGGAAGGTGCTAAGCCATGCAATATTTTATAGGCAAGTAGCAGAACTTTAAAATCACATCTCAAGTGGACCGGAAGCCAATTCAAATTGGCAAGTATCGGGGTAATATGATCAAACTTTCTCGTTCTAGTCAAGAGTCTAGCTGCTGCATTTTGAACTAACTTTTAATACTAGACATGGGGAGACCCGAGAGCAAAACGTTACAATAGTCGAGGCGAGACGTAACAAACGCATGGATTAAGATTTTTGCATCACAAGTTGATAGAATTGGGCGAATTTTAGCAATGTTACGCAGATGAACAAATGCAGTTCTAGTAATATTTTTAATGTGCATTTGAAACGACATAGTTGTGTCAAATATAAGACCGAGATTTTTTGTTGAATCCTTTTGGGCAATTTATCGATACTCATAGTGGTGTCTTTGAAAAAGGTACAGATGACGCGCTGGTCCAATGATCAGCATCTCGGTTTTATCTGAGTTAAGACGCAAAATATTGAAAGACATTCATAGTTTAATTTCGGCAAGGCATGCCTCTAATTTATAGCAATCACACGGATTCGTTATATCCAACGGCATGTATAATTGCGTATCATCAGCATAACAATGAAAACTAATGTGATATTTCCGTATAATATCACCAAGCGGTAGCATCTAGTACCAATCCCTGCGGAACTCCGCGTGTGATCTTACAAAGATCAGAAGACGCATTGCCATAAATTACACGGTGCGTCGTCTCCGACAGATACGAATTAATCCAAGAAAGCGCTGAACCTGAAATGCCAACACAAGTTTCAAGGCGTTTTAATAATATGTTATGATCAAGTGTCAAAAGCGGCGCCAAGATCGAGTAAGAGTAATACAGTGAACCCTCGGTTATCGCGGTTAATGGGGACCTCGTAGCGGTCGCTGCTCGGGCCCTAATAATAATTTCTACAAAAACAATAGGGACCTCGCCGCCGTCGCAGCTCGGGCCCTAATAACAATTTCTAGAAAAACAATAGGGACATCGCAGCGGCCACTGCTCGGGCCCTAATAATAATAATAAAAATAATAATGATTTCGACAAAAACAATGGGGACCTCGTAGCGGTCGCTGCTCGGGCCCTAATAATAATTTCTACAAAAACAATAGGGACCTTGCCGCGGTCGCTGCTCGGGCCCCAATAATAATTTCTACACAAAGTCCATTGTGGTGACCCGCCCCCTTTTAAGTAAATTCAAAGTGGCCGACTTCCTGTAAAACCTAGCTCATTGCTCCAAGAGACTTTTTTGTAGGTCTTGGTCTTATACATACAGTGAACCCTCGCTACTTCGCGGTTCACCTTTCGTGGGTTCAGTGCTTCGCGGGTCTAAAAAATATTCGGGGGCATTGTAGTTTCGCCGAGCGGCACGACAGGGCGCTGGAGCGGTTAGACGGCCGGCGTGCGCCGAAGAAGAGCGTGGGCGAAGAGGAGAGTGGACGAAGAAGAGCACGTTCCCCCGGGCACGATCGGAGGCGACGTTTCGCGCGGTTCGGACCGTACCAGAGCTCCGGCCGGCGTGCGTGGCAGTTAAGCCGTAGAGGAGCACCTTCCTGTTAAGGATGTTTCTATCAAAACAAGCCTGAACAAATGAATCAACCAGCCAAGATTGTCTGTCATTTACGCGCGGGGCAGCCCTCGAACTCCGAGGCGAAGCCAGCGTGTTCGACTGCACACATGGTTTTTATTTGCATCAGCATAAGCAATTTGAATATGCAATACATACAGAATGGAAAACTTGACATTTGACTCCATCCCACTTGCCCACCCTCTTCCTGCCTATTCTAACGGTTTCAGCTTACAAGACACCTTTTGTTCATACTTCTGCTTATTCTAACAGCAAAAGTTCACTCTGAACTTCATTTGACCTGTGTAGTGTATTTTCACAAGGCTTAACGTGTTGAACTTATTTTATGGCCATGACGATATTGTTGCTTTAGAAATACCAAGCCTTGTGTTGGACCTCCCTAAATGCAGAAGTTACAGCCTTAAGAGGCCTCGGGCCCCAACATTATCTACGAAGGGTTAAAGAGGTCATCAACACCCCAAGGGAGGTGTTTACAGAAAAGGGTTCTGGCGTTGGGGAGTCACATTCGCGAGGAGGCCGTACCTGGCACCCGTAGCTGTCGAAAGTTTAATTAGAGGCCAGAAAGATACGAATGCATGTGCAACAAAGGGGGCCTGTAAGATTAGTTATAGTTTGAAACTTGCTAAGATGACAAACTAAACAACAAAACTAACAGATGAACATACAAACTTAAATTTCTTTAACATATCCCTCCTGTTTATCAAGTTTCAAATCTCATCATCAAAGGCTGTCGCTTGAGGGGGGAGAAAAACTACCCAAAAACTCAAAAATTCTTGGAGAAAAGGGTAGAAACCCATGCCCCGAACGAGAAGCCCAAAAAAATAATAACAATTAAAAGATAATAAAGCAAAGCTAATGCAGTTTTTGGTCCAATACATGTATGTACAAAATAAACCCGGAACATCAAACATTCACAACTGCAACTCTTTTCTGTGATGCAAGTTACATGAATCAGTGACCTTGAGCGTTTTTTCAGAGGCTGCAGGTTTTATTTGATGTGCGTGTAGTCAGCAGTCTGCGCCTGTGCAACTCGTCTGCGTTTGACGTTGTCCTGGTCTCGAGGTTGTGCGCTGACCAGGCACAGCCCTGCAAGGAAGTAGATGATGCATCTGGTCGACAGGGCAGTGCCCAGTTGCTGTTCGGCGGCTTGCTCCATCCTTCCGAGAGGGGTGTGTTTGCCACGGAAAACCCTCTTTCCAACTGTGGTCTTTTGTTGGTACATTGGAGTGTACGTGGTGGAGATCCTCTCCAAGGGACTTGCGTCGCTCAGCCTTCAGCAGGGACCGGAGAAGCTTGCACTGCGACTGATGGTTCCAGCCGCCACGCCCCTCGACCTTTGCTGCCGTCGGGGTCACTGCAATCACCTGATGAGGGCCGTCCCAGCGTTCACTGTCCCAACGAGGTCGTTTCAGCACCTTGAGGAAGAGTTGGTCTCCCACATGGACGTGGTTTATCTGTGGATCAAAACACACTGGCCAGTAATTGTGGTCAAACATGTCTTTCATGTGGACTGGGACAGATGTGCCAGTCGCTGGTGGTTCTGATGAACCTGAGAGTCTATGTGTGAGGCCATATAGGATAAAAAGGGGATAGTGTCCTTCCTTCGGCTGGCACTATCCTCATTGCTGTGATTGAAACACAGTCTGGCCATTGTCTCTTTTTTTTTTCTTTGTCTTGATAAGTCAGTTCCATTCGTGCGTTCCACACGTCCTGCAGACTGTATGCAAAATGACGCTTTGAGTCAATTTTGCAACAACTGTCCCACTTGTTACAAACATTATTCACAAAATGCATCATTTTCACTTTAAATCACTCTTGAAATTCCAAATGTCAGGATAATTCGATTACACAACACTTTTTCCAACTGTTTTAACATCATCATGTGTTGTTGGAAACAACGTAATCCATTTTGAAAACACATTAATTATAACCAAACAATATTGCAACCCAAACAACTAACACTTTGTCTAAAAAAAAGTTTTTTGTTGAAAAGTCTATATGTGGGAACAATTTCATATCATACTTCCCCCTGTTGACACACATGTGTCACTCATGTTACTCCTCTACTCCTCAGCAATGTTTGCACCTTTTTTCTCCCAATGTGTGCATTCAATTAGTGGTGTATTTTTCCCTGGCGTGAGATCAAATTGTCAAGTTGATTTGCTGCGTGTGTGTGTGTGTGTGTGTGTGCATTACCCCTTGCTGCATTGTCTGCGAGGCAGTATTCAATTGTAATCGTTTCATTTTCTGTTCAGAAAATTTTGCATTTACAAATACTTATTTAGACGTGCTTTATGCACAACTTTTCTTTCATCTTTTGTGATTTTTTAAAACGCCGTTTGCCCAATGTCGACAGAACACATAAACATATATCTTGGCAGTCAGTCCAAATTGTAAAATGTTTTTTAGAAAACATCTTACAATTCTGGATCAGCACAGAAGTTTCTGCTGCTTGTCCTGCACATACAGATTTTAATATCCCTTGAAACAAAATGCTTTGTTCAAAAAAAAATTCCCACCCCTTTGCGGCCGTCAAAAAACTGTCTCTCCAGTCGGGAGAAAGGTGTCCAAGAGGTCAGGTCGCTGTTTGGTGGTAATTTGGACTCGGCTTCCACAGTCGTGTGGTGTGCCTTCTACTGGTGCGGGAAAAAGTGACGCTGGGCTGAGCGCACCTTATCAGTGTAATGTGACAATTAGGTCGCCGTGCAATGTGAATGTGGTGGGTGAAGGCTGCTTGATCCAATTGTTGTGACTAATATGCAAGTGATTTCATGAGCCCTGCGCGTCTGCAGCCACACAAGGTCATGAAACCATTTTTTGCAGTCACTGTTTGCTCAAATGGCTCATAGTAATTTGGTAGTGCTAATACATCTTAATCAATGAGTTCACACTTGACAAGTTCAAAAGCTTGTCAACCTCAAGTGTTCAAACATTTTTTTTTTCCTCAAATGTCATTGGCTTGTCATAAATGATGTCCAGCAATAGTCGTGTGATTTCTAAGTACTTTGCAATCCATGCCTGGCAATAATTGCGTACACCTATAAGGGACATCATTTACTTCTTTGTTATTGGTTTTAGGGCTCGGGCAACGCCTTCTTTTTGCTTGTCACCAAAAATGCGCCCCTTTTCAGTCAAAATGCGGCCTAAATATGTGACTTCCTTTTTTAACAGCTGCATCTCATCGGTTCAGTTTGATGACGCATTAAGTAATTCTCGAGGTCAAACATATGTTTAATATCTTCCTCAATGTCCTCACTGTTGTCACTGTCAGAGGGGGAATCCAGAGGTTTGGACATCAACTCGCAGTCCGAAGCCCCACTGGGGTCCCGGCCTAGTCATTCATTTTCCCAATCGTACACTTCCTTAAAACAAGTTCTCAAACCCTTCATTCATTATGTAAATTACTCGTCTTCTCCTTGGCCGCCCTCGTGTGCAAGCCTATCCTAGACGCTCACAGCAGAAAAAGAAGGGAGGGGGGGGGCCTCACTGTTCATACGCCAATCACGCGGTCCCCAGGCAACCAAGCTGCCAGGGGTTACGCCCCCTACCAAAGGCTCCAGTTTACTGGCCACTCCTCCCTGCCAATTTACGAGCAGGCAATCTCAAGCCAATGGCAACAGCTCCTTCCCCCTAAACTTTCCGCTCGTTCCAATTCACTTACGCTTTCCTTCTGGCATCTGCCCAACCTACTTTACCTCTCAGTCATCTCCAACCCCCTCTTAACTTTCCGCTCATCCTATTTCACTTACGCTTTTCCTTCTCAACCTACCTTGCCTCTCAGTTAGAGAACCAAATTCTGCCCCCGCACCTCAGGTTTGACACCACTTAAAATTCAAAATCAGGAAACACCTATGCTTTTGCAAAGATTCCTCATGTTCACTTTCAAAACCTTCATTCCATCTTTCATAACACCTACTTCTCTCTTTCAATTCATGCAACCAACTCAGTGTCTTACATCCCTCAACCACATAGGTTCTAATTCTGTTACTCTATACAGTTTTCCACTTGCAAATCTGCCTATGACACCTTTCTCACTTGCCCTATCATTTGGACTTCATCAATCCTTTCTATGGAACATTAATTGTTCCTTTCCCTTTTCTACACATTCTTTTTCTTTCTTTACACATTCCTTTTCTTTTCTTATTAACTTCCAATCTCTACACTGCAAAGTTTCCCTGGACTTTACTATACTACCCAATACCCCAATTTTAGAAAATTGGACCAGTTTGTCAACACCTAGGGTGTTCTAAAAACTGGTTTCTCATCAGTAGGACAGCAACTCAATTTTCCTGTTGTGGCAATTCTCACTTCAACTTTTTCAGGTGGAGATTTCTTGTCTATTACATCCACAACAGTCTGCTGTTTATAATCCTACTGTATTACATGGGATAAAATACCAAGTGGTATTAGTAATCCCCAATCGCACACACTCCAGCTCACTGACTCAACCCCCACCCTTTCTCTTCTTTGTTCTCACACACACACATAGTCAGACTCAGACATATACACGGGCCCACAAAACAACACACACAGTTCTCAACATTGAACAGCTACAAACGAGAAGCTAATCAATATTTTTCAATTTCAACTAACCTACATTTTTCCTTTATTTCAAATTCGGAAAGTTGACAGTTAACTTCCTTCATCAATTCTGCCGCCATTTCTGACAGTCTTAATTGTTATGGTGTCTAGTTATGGTTCCTCAGTGTTGAGAAAAATTCAAATTGCCTGACTTTGGGTTGAATACCAAGCTTCTACTCCCAATTTGGAGCGGGTATTCCTGGGTGTTTTTACTCACAACCCTCGGTCAGTTTTAGATTTCTCAAACGTTGGACATTCATACAATACACATACACACTCACAGATTGATCAGTTCTGTGTCTGTGAAAATAGATAAACTATTTTCGTCTTCTATAAATAACAAACGTTGTACTATCACTTCCAAATATAGTAATAATTACATCTGTACTCTACCAGAAATAAGGACCCCTAAATCTGTCTTCCAGAAAAAACAACAGTTAATTCTGTACTATCCGAGCAGATATAATCAACTACACTTGTACTCTCTACCAGACAAGGAATGCCTTAATCTGCCTTCCAGAATAAACAACAGTTAATTCTGTACTGTCCGAGTCTTCCAACAAGTCTTCCAAAATAGCAAAGTTAAATCTGTATTTCTTCCAGAAAATAGCTAAGCTAAGATGTACTATCTCTTCGGGTAAAGGAACTCCCTGAAACCCTACTATCCTTCAAAAACCCCAAAAAGTTTTTTACTATCTGTTGTATACAACCACTGACCTGTGACAATCTCTCCGCTGGTCGAGACACTCGCGGTTCATGGATGAAGTCTGTGTTCTCTCCGGTGGAGGATGGCCGAGGACCGGCCTCCTGGAAGAGAGGACTTTTCACGATGGCGCCGTTTTCAGTCGTCGTCAATCGTCCACCGCAGATCACACGTTTTCATCCGGCATTCGAAGGACCAAGTAATGTTAAGGATGTTTCTATCAAAACAAGCCTGAACAAATGAATCAACCAGCCAAGATTGTCTGTCATTTCCGCGCTGGGCAGCCCTCGAACTCCGAGGCGAAGCCAGCGTGTTCGACTGCACACATGGTTTTTATTTGCATCAGCATAAGCAATTTGAATATGCAATACATACAGAATGGAAAACTTGACATTTGACTCCATCCCACTTGCCCACCCTCTTCCTGCCTATTCTAACGGTTTCAGCTTACAAGACACCTTTTGTTCATACTTCTGCTTATTCTAACAGCAAAAGGGAGCATGTTCACTCTGAACTTCATTTGACCTGTGTAGTGTATTTTCACAAGGCTTAACATGTTGAACTTATTTTATGGCCATGACGATATTGTTGCTTTAGAAATACCAAGCCTTGTGTTGGACCTCCCTAAATGCATAAGTTACAGCCTTAAGAGGCCTCGGGCCCCAACATTATCTACGAAGGGTTAAAGGGGTCATCAACACCCCAAGGGAGGTGTTTACAGAAAAGGGTTCTGGCGTTGGGGAGTCACATTCGCGATGAGGCCGTACCTGGCACCCGTAGCTGTCGAAAGTTTAATTAGAGGCCAGAAAGATACGAATGCATGTGCAACAAAGGGGGCCTGTAAGATTAGTTATAGTTTGAAACTTGCTAAGATGACAAACTAAACAACAAAACTAACAGATGAACATACAAACTTAAATTTCTTTAACACTTCCCCGGGCACGGGCGGTGCCAAGCGACCCCAAAGTTTAACCAAATGGAAGCTCCGGAGGAGGAGGGCATGCTCGCGTCACAGTAAGCCGAAGAGGAGCACCTTCCCCGGGCACGGGCGGTTCCAAGCGGCCCCTAAGTTTAACCGAATGGAAGCTCCGGAGGAGGAGGGCATGCTCGCGTCACAGTAAGCCGAAGAGGAGCACCTTCCCCGGGCACGGGCGGTTCCAAGCGGCCCCTACGTTTAACTGAATGGAAGCTCCGGAGGAGGAGGGCATGCTCGCGTCACAGTAAGCCGAAGAGGAGCACCTTCCCCGGGCACGGGCGGTGCCAAGCGGCCCCTAAGTTTAACCGAATGGAAGTTCCGGGGGAGGAGGTCGGGCGTGTGTCACAGTTAAGCCGAATTGGAGCACCTCTTCCGCCCGGGCACGAGCGGAGCGCGAGGCTGTCCGTTATGAAAGAATAAATAAATAAAGAATGCCACCTTTTTTTCACAGGGCACACCGGACGGCGTACCATCAGGTTAAAGTCGGAGTAATTAAATAAATACAAAAAGAATGGCTGGGGAATAAAAAAATAATACGTTTTAATAATAATTTGGTTTTTTTGTTATAACATGAATTTCACTCTCTCTCTCTCTCTCTCTCCCCGTATATATATATATATATATATATAAATATAAATATTTATATATTTATTATATATATTGTATATTTTTTTAAGCATTTTTGAAGGTGCGCCGCTACTTCGCGGATTTTCAGTTTTTGCGGGTGGTCTCGGTCCCCATTAACCGCGATAACCGAGGGTTCACTGTACTCCATAAAATTTACAAAAAGCGAGGTGAAACACTCAACCAGGGCTGCTTTTTTGAACATTTCTCGAGGGCCATGGCGAGCCATTTCAAAAAAGCTGCACAACTAACGTATAAAATATTGATAAATTTGCTCTGCCTGATGTGTGTGTCAAGTTTCACGAGTTGTCGTTCATATTTAGAACCTCATAATCAGCGTTGTTTTATTGCCGAACCGTGCAATGCCACTCCCACAACTTTTCACGAAAAAGGATGAATTTCGTATTGTGACATCCTCATGGCCGAAACAGTCCTCCGAGCATATATGAGGGCGACCTTGTTGAGTTGCACGGAGAAAAACATCCAAGAAAA
This sequence comes from Idiotropiscis lumnitzeri, assembly GCF_059441095.1. NCBI lineage: Eukaryota > Metazoa > Chordata > Actinopteri > Syngnathiformes > Syngnathidae > Idiotropiscis > Idiotropiscis lumnitzeri. The sequence continues at coordinate 13,550 of NW_028283960.1, forward strand.
TAACTTGTATTAGCTTTTACCAGTTGGTGGCGCTACTACTACGATGAAAAATAAGTTGGTAGATGTCTTCAGGGCTGAAGTATCCTCAAATGTGTACAACTTCGAGAAGATAGGATCATCTGAGTCATGTTGCCGGAGCTTTTGTTGCCACAAAGTACAATCGGACTTTTCAGCACCGTAATAGCCACGCCTTTTGCCAAAACGTCACAAATTCGGCAGAGAGTAAGATCATTGTCTTGAGTCTTTTCTGACTAATTTTCAGTCGGATTCGTCAAAAGGGCACCGTGCAGTACGTGAAAATTAAAATAAAAACAAATTTTTGATTCCACTTGGCGGCGCTGTGTGTATAACAAAATAATAACATTAAGATGTCTTCAGGTCGGGACATTTTATTTACAGGTGAAGGTTTGGATTTTTAGGAGCATGTGCAGGGGAGTTATTAAGCATTCATTTATTTGTATTAGGTTCATTTTGTCTTCTTATTATTGATATTTGACTGATTCATTAAAAGCAGACAATTATGTTTTAGGTAAATTTTTTACCTGACATGTTTCGGCGAGTCTTTCGCCTTCTTCAGAGTGTCGCATGATGGTGTCTTGAGACCCGTCTTTATCAGCTGATGTTCCATGAGGGTGTGACTTACCTGTCAAAAAAATTAAAAATCAGAGCAGTAAAAGAATAAGCACAACATGAACATTACAAATCAGCAATCACTGACCACTGCAAAAGGGAAAACCACATCATGGACCGGGAGAAGGGCAGGGTCATCCGCACTGAAGAGAACAAACAACAGCGCTGGATCAGAGAGGCCATTGAGATCTGCAAGCGAGGCATAAAAACCATGAACAGAGACAAGGGAGCCTTTATCCTCTCGACCACCTGGAGCAGCATCTTGGCGGAGTGAACGGACAGCGGGGGGTGTGACTTGCCTTCATTCTTGTGACAGGTAAGTCACGCCCTCATTGAACATCAGCTGATAAAGACGGGTCACAATACACCATCATGTGACACTCTGAAGAAGGCGAAAGACTTTTGTATTGTGACATCCTCAAGGCCTAAACACTCATCCGAGCAAATATAAGGTAGATTTTGTGAACCTGCCCGGAGAAAAACATCAACGAAAATAATTTGTATTTGTTTTAACCAGTTGGTGGCGCTACCACTGCGATCAAAAATAAGTTGGCAGCCGTCTTCAGGGCCTGAATATCCTCAAATGTGAAAAATTTCGAGAAGATGGATCATCTGAATCATTTTGCAGGAACTTTTGTTGCCACGGAGAATAATCAGACTCTGCGGCACCGCAATAGCCACGCCCTTCGAAGGAAAGTCACAAAAATAGGGATAGCGTAAGATCAATGTCTTGAGTCTTTTCTAGCCAATTTTCAATCGGATTCGTTAAAAGGGCACCGTGCAGTACGTCAAAATGTAAAAAATGATATTGATTGGCGCAAGGTGTATAACAGAATATAAACATATAGATGTCTTCAGGTACCGACTCTTTATGTACATGTGAAGTTTTGGATTTTTAGCAGCATGTGCATGAGAGTTATTAAGCATTTTGTCCATTGCGGCGAAGGAAATCTTAAGTGAAAACTTTGAAGCCCCGCCCCCGTCATATAGTATTTCGGAAACAAAAGATTTTAGCCCCAGTGTTTGTCCCAGGTCTTAAGATGCTACAGACAGAATTTTAAGGCAATCAGATGAAGCCTTTAGGATCAGGGTGCAAAAGAATGACCCCTGTAAACATGCAAAAAAGGGCAAAAGTCGGACTTTCAAAAATTCATAACTCACTTCCTGTTCATATTAGACGTTAAAATATCAAATTTTTCGCCATGCCCGATGAGACTGCCAAGTTTGGTGAGTTTTTGTGCATGTTTCGGGGGTCAAAAATGCGATCGAACAATCGGAAAAATAATAATAATAATAATTTCAACAAAAACAATAGCGACTTCGCAGCGGTCGCTGCTCAGGCCCTAATAATAATAATAATAATAATAATAAAAGTAATAATATTTTCTACAAAAACATTAGGGACTTCGCAGCCGTCGCAGCTCGGGCCCTAATAACAATTTCTAGAAAAACGATAGGGACCTCGCAGCGGTCACTGCTCGGGCCCTAATAATAATAATAATAATAATTTCCACAAAAACAATGGGGACCTCGTAGCGGTTGCTGCTCGGGCCCTAATAATAATTTCTACATAAACAATAGGGACCTCGCCGCGGTCGCTGCTCGGGCCCCAATAATAATTTCTACACAAAGTCCATTGTGGTGACCCGCCCCTTTTAAGTAAATTCAAAATGGCCGACTTCCTGTAAAACCTAGCTCATTGCTCCAAGAGACTTTTTTGTAGGTCTTGGTCTTATACATACAGTGAACCCTCGCTACTTCGCGGTTCACCTTTCGCGGGTTCAGTTCTTCGCGGGTCTAAAAAATATTCGGGGGCATTGTAGTTTCGCCGAGCGGCACGACGGGCGCTGGAGCGGTTAGACGGCCGGCGTGCGCCGAAGAAGAGCGTGGGCGAAGAGGAGAGTGGACGAAGAAGAGCACGTTCCCCCGGACACGATCGGTGGCGACGTTTCGCGCGGTTCGGACCGTACCAGGGCTCCGGCCGGCGTGCGTGGCAGTTAAGCCGTAGAGGAGCACCGTCCCCGGGCACGGGCGGTGCCAAGCGGCCCCTAAGTTTAACCGAATGGAAGCTCTGGAGGAGGAGGGCATGCTCGCGTCACAGTAAGCCGAAGAGGAGCACCTTCGCCGGGCACGGGCGGTTCCAAGCGGCCCCTAAGTTTAACCGAATTGAAGCTCCGGAGGAGGCGGGCATGCTCGCGTCACAGTAAGCCGAAGAGGAGCACCTTCCCCGGGCACGGGCGGTGCCAAGCGGCCCCTAAGTTTAACCGAATGGAAGCTCCGGGGGAGGAGGGCGGGCGTGTGTCACAGTTAAGCCGAATTGGAACACCTCTTCCGCCCGGGCACGAACGGAGCGCGAAGCTGTCAGTTATGAATGAATAAATGAATAAATAAATAAATAAATAAAGAATGCCACCTTTCATTTCACAGGGAACACCGGACGGCGTACCAGCAGGTAAAAGTCGGAGTAATTAAATAAATACAAAAAGAATGGCTGGGGAATAAAAAAATAATACGTTTTAATAATAATTTGTTTTTTTTGTTATAACATGAATTTCACTCTCTCTCTCTCTCTCTCTCCCCGTATATATATATACATATATATATATATATATATACATATATATATATATATATATACATATATATATATATATATATATATATATTTATTATATATATATTGTATTTTCTTTTAAGCATTTTTGAAGGTGCGCCGCTACTTCGCGGATTTTCAGTTTCCGCGGGTGGTCTCGGTCCCCATTAACCGCGATAACCGAGGGTTCACTGTACTCCATAAAATTTACAAAAAGCGAGGTGAAACACTCAACCAGGGCTGCTTTTTTGAACATTTCTCGAGGGCCATGGCGAGCCATTTCAAAAAAGCTGCACAACTAACGTATAAAATATTGATAAATTTGCTCTGCCTGATGTGTGTGTCAAGTTTCACGAGTTGTCGTTCATATTTAGAACCTCATAATCAGCGTTGTTTTATTGCCAAAAAGTGCAATGCCACTCCCACAACTTTTCACGAAAAAGGATGAATTTCGTATTGTGACATCCTCATGGCCGAAACAGTCCTCCGAGCATATATGAGGGCGACCTTGTTGAGTTGCACGGAGAAAAACATCCAAGAAAATAACTTGTATTAGCTTTTACCAGTTGGTGGCGCTACTACTACGATGAAAAATAAGTTGGTAGATGTCTTCAGGGCTGAAGTATCCTCAAATGTGTACAACTTCGAGAAGATAGGATCATCTGAGTCATGTTGCCGGAGCTTTTGTTGCCACAAAGTACAATCGGACTTTTCAGCACCGTAATTGCCACGCCTTTTGCCAAAACGTCACAAAACTCGGCAGAGAGTAAGATCATTGTCTTGAGTCTTTTCTGACTAATTTTCAGTCGGATTCGTCAAAAGGGCACCGTGCAGTACGTGAAAATTAAAATAAAAACAAATTTTTGATTCCACTTGGCGGCGCTGTGTGTATAACAAAATAATAACATTAAGATGTCTTCAGGTCGGGACATTTTATTTACAGGTGAATGTTTGGATTTTTAGGAGCATGTGCAGGGGAGTTATTAAGCATTCATTTATTTGTATTAGGTTCATTTTGTCTTCTTATTATTGATATTTGACAGATTCATTAAAAGCAGACAATTATGTTTTCGGTAAAATTTTTTACCTGACATGTTTCGGCGAGTCTTTCGCCTTCTTCAGAGTGTCGCATGATGGTGTCTTGAGACCCGTCTTTATCAGCTGATGTTCCATGAGGGTGTGACTTACCTGTCAAAAAAATGAAAAATCGGAGCAGTAAAAGAACAAGCACAACATGAACATTACAAATCAGCAATCACTGACCACTGCAAAAGGGAAAACCACATCATGGACCGGGAGAAGGGCAGGGTCATCCGCACCGAAGAGAACAAACAACAGCGCTGGATCAGAGAGGCCATTGAGATCTGCAAGCGAGGCATAAAAACCATGAACAGAGACAAGGGAGCCTTCATCCTCTCTACCACCTGGAGCAGCATCTTGGCGGAGTTAACGGACAGCGGGGGGCGTGACTTGCCTTCATTCTTGTGACAGGTAAGTCACGCCCTCATGGAACATCAGCTGATAAAGACGGGCCACAAGACACCATCATGTGACACTCTGAAAAAGGCGAAAGACTTTCGTATTGTGACATCCTCAAGGCCTAAACACTCATCCGAGCAAATATAAGGTAGATTTTGTTAACCTGCCCGGAGAAAAACATCAACGAAAATAATTTGTATTTGTTTTAACCAGTTGGTGGCGCTACCACTGCGATCAAAAATAAGTTGGCAGCCGTCTTCAGGGCCTGAATATCCTCAAATGTGAAAAATTTCGAGAAGATGGATCATCTGAATCATTTTGCAGGAACTTTTGTTGCCACGGAGAATAATCAGACTCTGCGGCACCGTAATAGCCACGCCCTTCGAAGGAAAGTCACAAAAATAGGGATAGAGTAAGATCAATGTCTTGAGTCTTTTCTAGCCAATTTTCAATCGGATTCGTTAAAAGGGCACCGTGCAGTACGTCAAAATGTAAAAAATGATATTGATTGGCGCAAGGTGTATAACTGAATATAAACATATAGATGTCTTCAGGTACCGACTCTTTATGTACATGTGAAGTTTTGGATTTTTAGCAGCATGTGCAAGAGAGTTATTAAGCATTTTGTCCATTGCGGCGAAGGAAATCTTAAGTGAAAACTTCGAAGCCCCGCCCCCGTCATATAGTATTTCGGAAACAAAAAATTTTAGCCCCAGTGTTTGTCCCAGGTCTTAAGATGCTACAGACAGAATTTTAAGGCAATCAGATGAAGCCTTTAGGATCAGGGTGCAAAAGAATGACCCCTGTAAACATGCAAAAAAGGGCAAAAGTCGGACTTTCAAAAATTCATAACTCACTTCCTGTTCATATTAGACGTTAAAATATCAAATTTTTCGCCATGCCCGATGAGACTGCCAAGTTTGGTGAATTTTTGTGCATGTTTCGGGGGTCAAAAATGCAATCGAACAATCGGAAAAATAATAATAATAATAATTTCTACAAAAACAATAGGGACTTCGCAGCGGTCGCTGCTCAGGCCCTAATAATAATAATAATAATAATAATAATAAAAGTAATAATATTTTCTACAAAAACAGTAGGGACCTCGCAGCCGTCGCAGCTTGGGCCCTAATAACAATTTCTAGAAAAACAATAGGGACCTCGCAGCGATCACTGCTCGGGCCCTAATAATAATAATAATAAAAATAATAATAATTTCCACAAAAACAATGGGGACCTCGTAGCGGTCGCTGCTCGGGCCCTAATAATAATTTCTACATAAACAATAGGGACCTCGCCGCGGTCGCTGCTCGGGCCCCAATAATAATTTCTACACAAAGTCCATTGTGGTGACGCGCCCCTTTTAAGTAAATTCAAAATGGCCGACTTCCTGTAAAACCTAGCTCATTGCTCCAAGAGACTTTTTTGTAGGTCTTGGTCTTATACATACAGTGAACCCTCGCTACTTCGCGGTTCACCTTTCGCGGGTTCAGTGCTTCGCGGGTATAAAAAAATATTCGGGGGCATTGTAGTTTCGCCGAGCGGCACGACGGGCGCTGGAGCGGTTAGACGGCCGGCGTGCGCCGAAGAAGAGCGTGGGCGAAGAGGAGAGTGGACGAAGAAGAGCACGTTCCCCCGGACACGATCGGTGGCGACGTTTCGCGCGGTTCGGACCGTACCAGAGCTCCGGCCGGCGTGCGTGGCAGTTAAGCCGTAGAGGAGCACCTTCCCCGGGCACGGGCGGTGCCAAGCGGCCCCTAAGTTTAACCGAATGGAAGCTCCGGAGGAGGAGGGCATGCTCGCGTCACAGTAAGCCAAAGAGGAGCACCTTCCCCGGGCACGGGCGGTTCCAAGCGGCCCCTAAGTTTAACCGAATGGAAGCTCCGGAGGAGGCGGGCATGCTCGCGTCACAGTAAGCCGAAGAGGAGCACCTTCCCCGGGCACGGGCGGTGCCAAGCGGCCCCTAAGTTTAACCGAATGGAAGCTCCGGGGCAGGAGGGCGGGCGTGTGTCACAGTAAAGCCGAATTGGAACACCTCTTCCGCCCGGGCACGAACGGAGCGCGAAGCTGTCAGTTATGAATGAATAAATGAATAAATAAATAAATAAATAAAGAATGCCACCTTTCATTTCACAGGGCACACCGGACGGCGTACCAGCAGGTAAAAGTCGGAGTAATTAAATAAATACAAAAAGAATGGCTGGGGAATAAAAAAATAATACGTTTTAATAATAATTTGGTTTTTTTGTTATAACATGAATTTCACTCTCTCTCTCTGTCTATATATACATATATATATATATATATATATATATATATATATATATATATATATTTATTTATTATATATATTGTATTTTTTTTTAAGCATTTTT
>NW_028283961.1:0-20624 GCF_059441095.1 Idiotropiscis lumnitzeri
CGGGGAGAGTGCTTCTCGACGATCGTGCTATCGCCGCACCAGTTCTCATGCACGTAAACACAGAGCCACCCCGCCCCGTCTCTTACCGGTGTCCCTTGTCCGATCCGCGCGATGTAGCGAGCGCCCGGCCAGCTGGATGCTAGCATCGGGGACGTCTGCGTGCAGCCAGGATTCCGTGACGACGATCACACTGCTGTCTCGCACATAGCGGTTTCCCAGGATTTGTAATCCCAGGTCGTCGATTTTGTGGACCACGGATCTGGCGTTGGTGAGGTACAGACTCGGCAGTGGTTGCCTATGGGGCTGCCGTCGCAGCCGTTGCAAGACACCGGACCTGCAGCCCCGCTTCTGCTTCCTCTCTCTGCGTCGCCTGCGCCGCCTCCCGGTCCCGATGACAAGCCACGGTGAGCCGGGCAGCCTCGCGAGTTCGTCCGGAATTTTGCGATCATAGCATATTCAGTAAATATAAACCTGCTAAATTAAATAATTGACATTCTGTCCCATAAATGTTTAAAATGCCGGTAATTGCCATACAATCCTTCAAGGGTCGACGAGCGATGTTCGGGAGGAGGAGCAGTGGTGGTGGTGCGTTTCCCTCGGGCATGTGTCGGTAAATCCAGCGGAGTTCAGCGGCAGTGGATTGAAGTTGTCCTGACACAGGTTGATGACATGACAGGAACAGGCAGAAGTGCGAGAAGCAGACTGGCCTGCGGGTCCACATGGCAGACAGGTGCTAACTTTGATAGGTAAGCTAAACTTTAGCCACAGTAGACGCGTCAGCGACTATGCAATCGGTGGGTGGCATTCATGAGAATCGGGATCGCTCAACATACAGATAATAATAAATAAAATCACTGTAACTGGAGGGATTGTAAACTGCTAAAGCAGGTACAACAAGCGGATCCAAAAAATTTCTGAGAGTTACCGGTGAGCAGTGGCAGCCAAACGTGCCAGCGTCCACTCAACCGGGAGTTGATTCAATATTCACAATATTTTATTATTTTGTCGTACAGTTGTTTAAAAATGGCTCGCTATCGCCCCCTAGAAAAAAAAAACAACAAAAAAAAACAGCCCCATATCTCTGTTTCACCAAACTGAAAATTTGATGAAGTGTGTACAAAGCCAAGACCTAATAAAAAGTCTCATGGAGCCGTATGCTAAATTGAACAGGAAGTCGGCCATTCTAAATTTATCAGAATCCGAAATCCTTTTATTGTCATTGTACAGTGTGCAACAAGATTAGGGAGCTCCCCTCTCCAGTGCAATACAACAATAATTTAATCAAATATATAAATTAGATAAATAAGAGAATAAATATTGTGATGGAAAATAGTATGAAATTGGAGAAATACAACACAATACGTCGCTGTTCAGCAAGGTAAGGGTGGTCGTGTGTGTGTGCATGTGTGTGAGAGTTCAGAATGGTGATGGCTCTCGGAAAGAAAATGTTTTTCAGTCTATTAGTCTTTGATTTGATGCACCTGTAGTGCCTGCCAACAAATTTACTTCAAACATTGACGAGGCTTTGAAAACAAAAGCTGCTCTAACTTTAACTACAAGCAAATTCCTCTTGAAGATTCCTCACGTTATTTCTCGGAAATATTTCACATTTCCAACGTGCCAGTACCCCAACGTTGTCCGGGTGGCGAGGGCCCTTTATAGCTGCTCGCAGCTCTAGTTTTTAATTAATTTTTTTAAATCAATGGTGATGACAGTGAAATATGTCTTGTCTGGTATCATGATAGCTGGAGGATATTTTGTCATGATATTTTAGTCAGGCCTGATAACAGTGATGTATGCTGATTTAAGGCTACTTTTATTTTGAAATGCCGTATCACATTTTGGTGGGACCGCATTTGATGGACAACTGGGGTTGTCTAGTGTCCCCCAAAATGGGTCTGATATCACGATAGCTCGAGGGTATTTTGAAATGATTATTTTAAAATCAGTGTTGATGACAATGAAATGTGCATATTTCAGGTGGGTTTTTTTTTATTGTGAAATTACACATCAGATTTTGATGGGACCATTTTTGATGAACAGCTGGGGTCGTCTAGTGTCCAACAAAACTAGTCTGGTATTACGACAGCTCCAGCTCTTTTATTTTAAAATGCCTCCTTACATTTTGATGGGACTACTTTTGGTGGAAAGCTGTGTTGTCTTGTGTCCTCCAAACCTGGTTTGGTATTACCATAGCTAGAGGATATTTTTTAATGAAATTTTAAAGTCAGGCATGATGACAGTGAAATGTGCAGATTTCAGGCAACTTTTAGTTTGAAATTACAAATTAGATTTCGATGGGACCACTTTTTATGGACAGCTGGGGTAGTCTCGTGTCCCACAAAACTGGTCTGGTATCACGATAGCTCGAGCTATTTTTTTTTTAACTCAGTGGTGATGACCGTGAAATAAGCGAATTTCAGGCTACTTTTATTTTGAAGTGCCACATCACATTTTGATGTGACCACTTTTGGTGGACAGCTGGTGTGGTCTAGTATCCCCAATCCTGGTTTGGTATCACGATAGTTTGAGGATATTTTTTAAAGATTTTTCTTTTAAATCAGTGTTGATCACAGTGCATATTTCAGGTGATTTTTTTATTTTTAAATGCCACATCAAATTTTGAAGTGACCACTTTTTGTGGACAACTGGGGTGGTCTGGTGTCCCGCAGAACTTGTCTGGTATCACGATAGCTTGAGGATTTTGTAATGATTTTAATTTTTTTAATCATTGGTGACGACAGACAAATAAGCAAATTTTCACGCTTTTATTTTTAAATATCCCATCAGATTTTGATGGGACCACATTTGTTTTTACGGTTCCGTCACCACGCGAGTGGCTACCTGCTAAAGCAGCACGGCTCACTATTTGAGCCTTTTTTGCGTGTTTTTTCCTTTACCCAGTTTTATTTATTTTACCTCATCGCAGCAATGGACATCCAAATTGCGGTGGCTTTATTGCTGCTGGGGGCTGTTTTTTGCGTGATCGTGTCCGGAGATGTCACTGGGAGCTACGGATCAATCGTTTACACAAGAGATCAGCTGTTAGCACTTCGTGCTAACCCCGTGCCGACTCCCGGAGCGAGACCCGATATCCCCCACGAGTTGAGGAGGAAGAGACGGGGGATGTCGCGCGGGGGCGAAACGCCAGGCAAAGAGGAGGCGTGACCACCCCGTCCTCCTGTCCGTTTTTATGGGAAATGTTAGATACCTTCCCAAGAAAATGGACGTGGCACGAGAGGAACTTCCAATGAGCTAGCTTGCTGATGTTCACGGATTCATGGCTAACAGACCTAACGCCGGACACCGTCGTGGAATTTGACGGCTTCCAAATACTACTTGCGGACAGGACACTGGAAAGAGGAAAGAGGAGGGCTGGCTGTGTTTGTTAATGATAGATAGTGTAACCCTAGGCACATCACAGCTAAGGAGCAACTTTCCAGTCGGGACAATGAGCTGCTAGCTGTTAGCATGCGTCCATACTTGACAAGCATCGCGAGTTAACAAGGACGTGCACGTAACAGGTGCGTGAGTAAACTGCTTAAAACTTTGATCGTCATTCAGCTGACCTACAAATTGAGACGCTACAGTCAGTTTGACGTTTTTGTTTGCTTGATTGTGGATTGACATGGAGGAACAAGACAGTGGAAAGCGGACATTAAAAATGACTGAGAAAAGCTGTAGAAGATCACAAGCCTAAACGGATGCAGGCACGCAGGTGCAAATTTGCTCAATTGACCTCCATGCAACGTCAAATTGAACAATTGATGGAGGATGATGCAAATGTTGACGCTGTAAAAAACTGAGCTTCGTGTTTGCTTTAGCGGCATGGAGCAAGAATTTGTGGACCTCAATTCCGGTGTGCAAAATTTAAAGACTGAAGAGGATTTTGCCGATGACCAAAATAACTGGTTTGATCCAAAAAATTTAATTAATGGAAATGTGAGCAATGGAAGAAGGACGTTTTGAAACGTGCAGAGGAAGGATGCAATAAACAAATATCACCTGATGATAGTAGATCTGCATCAACTAACTACACCCATAGAAGTAGAAGTAAAGAATCTAACAGACAGAAGCTCACTTCTGTCAACGTCTTCAATTAAATTAAAGGCTCAAATGGAACGAGCATGTTTAAAGGCAAAGGCTGCTGATTTACAACAAAGGTTGGCACTTGAGCAAGAAGAAGCTGCAATTAAGGCAAAGAAGCAAATGCATGCAATGCAAACGGCACTCCCTGAGTCTGATGCTAAATTGGATGTCTTGAGAAGATATGAAAATACCCAGGAGGATGGTATCCACATTCCTGATGAGTGTGTTACAATTTAAACAAGGAAAAACATTCAATTACCATCACAGCCTATCAGAGCAACAAGCAGTGTTGACCTGAAATGCTCCCACTTCGACTATTCCAATGGCTAGATTTCCACATCAGACAGAAAGTAGAGAACAACAGGGACATGTGCTTGATGGCCTTTGCCAAGCAATCTCACAGCAAGCCAGTGTCGCAGAATACTTAGCAAAGAGTCAAAAAGCATCGCTACTTCCCGAACTTTCCATTCCTACGTTTAAAGGCGACCCTCTGCATTATAAAACCTGTATAGGTGCCATTGAACATGGGATTGAAGGCCGTACAAGTGATAACCGTGATCATCTTCAATTTTAGCTGCAGTATACTAGTGAACAACCACATGAGTTGGTGAAGAGCTGCATCCATATGGAACCTCTGACAGGATATACCAAAGCAAAACAAATCTTGAAGGAGTTTTATGGTGATGACTTCATGATAGCAGAAGCATATTTAAAGGAAGCCATGGATTGGCCAACAATCAAGTCTGAAGATGGTGTTGCACTTCAGTCTTTCACATTATTCCTTATGGGCTGTTTGAACATAATGGCAGATGTTAATTACATGGAGGACTTGGACAACATGGCTAATATAAAGGCATTGGCAAACAAACTTCCATACAGACTTATAGAATCTTGGAGAAAATTTGCCTGCAATCTCCAAGAAAGAACAAATAGAAGAGTGAAGTTTAAGGATTTTGTTGACTTTGTTGACAAGCACGAAAGATTCTATAAAACAGAAAACAAAATCACAACACACAGAAACACCAAAATCAAAGAAAGTCTTCACAACAGTCATTGTGCCCGCTAAAGGAGTGGAAGAGTTTAAACCTGGCTAGTTTTATTCGATGTCCTGCATCTTGTGTCACTGTTATTCTGTGGAATGCTGTGTGTGTGGCTGGTGAAGTTGGAAAAAGAAAGTGAAAGAATGTGAGGTTTGGGAGGTTTTAGGTCGGTGCCTGGCGCAGACAGATACCTCGAGGGGGAAGGGATGCACAAGAAACTGGACCCTTCAGCCACAAGCAGGAGGGGCCACCACTTGAAGAAAGACCAAGAGAAGCAAGCTAAAGTTAACTGCAGCATACACATAGCCAATAGAATCATGCCAGGATGCCTTTGTCTCTGTGTCATTTGCATATTGTGTCTATAAATTAATGCTGAACAGCGAAGACAGAGAGAGCTGTATTGAGAGGGACCCAAACTCAAGTTGTAGATTTGTGTGTTAGGAATAAATCCACTCGTGTGTGAAAATGCCGGCTTCCTGATACCTTTCTATTGCAGAACGAGCGCGCATATTGTTGGATGAGTGAGAGTTGGGTAAAGTCACAAATTGGAGTCAGATTATTAATTTGAGTTTGCATTGGTTTAAAATTAAATTCTAACATTGATTTAAAGATAAATTCCAACACCGCCAAGATGGAAAACAACAAAACCACCACGCCAAAGGCAGAACCTGTTTCAGTGGATGCTATTGCCAAACCATGTGCTAATTGTAATGGAGAGCAACAGTCTCACAATTTGTAAGGAATTTAGGAGAAAGCATCACAAGGATAAGATTGACTTCTTGAGGAGCAAGGGTCTGTGTTTTGCATGTTTGATGCACGGTCGCATTAGCAGTTGCTGGAAACAAAAGCTTCAATGTCAAGAATGCTCTAGACTGCATCCTACAGCACTACACATTGTCCATAAACTTCTGCAAAGAAACAGCCTAAGACGATTGTGAATAGCAGTACCTATTAAGCGCCCTCGTACAAACAACAGAAACCTGGGGTGTCACTGGGGCCTGTAAATAGGACTGCATCCTTTCAATAATTCCGGGATGGGTCAAGGCACAAAAAGGAACCAAGACAGTGACGACTTACTGTCCGGTTTAAAAATGCCCTGACGCCTTTTTTAGACTGAAATAACTTACTAAAGTTTTCGTTTTGTGCCATTCAGAATGGGAGAGGGAGCCAGGAGGCGAAACAGCCGTCTTGCCAGTTCAATCCCGCACACCCTCTGACTCTCACCCTCCGTTCTGCCTTTTTATTGAAACTAACTCATCAATAACTAATCACCAGAAGACAGAAAAGCATCAACAACTAATCACCAAGAGACAGAAAACATCAATAACTCACGGTATAAAGGTCAGTTTAACTAAAGCATCAATAACTAATCACCAGGGACTCCAGCAGGCAGAAAATCATAACCCAAGGTCAGTTTAACTAAACACATCTTCAGGATACGGTGTCTGTGTGTGTGTGTGTTAAAATAACAAGTAAGTGTCTCTGTGTGTGTTAAACATTAATGAGTGTATAAAAACATGATTATGAATACACAAACTGATTACCTATCCTCAGCCCATCTTACATTTCCCCCCTGTTGTGGATTTAAAAATCATGTCCTTACGGCTTTAAGACAGATCATCATAATGAAATCATACAACAGTGTGATCATCAGTGGAGGAGCGAAAACCTCACATTAGGGAAAAATTCCCCTCCTCCCTTCCGGCGTAGAATGAGATCCTCATAATTTGATGACCATCAGGGAATAAAACTTGTCCCTGGGGTGACTTGGTGGAGGCCCTTGCCTCGTTGTAGGAGAGGACAGCCGTCCTTACCTCCCGGATCTTCGTGTATGGTGTGTGTGTGTGTGTGCACGTGTGTGGACAGGGGCAAGAAGTCCATGTGTTTTTACGTTTTAGTGTCCAGTTTGAGTTCGTCATTCTCAACATTAATCAGGTTGTAACGGTACATTTGGGCAACAAACCTACGATTAACCATCATCTTTGTCATAAAAATAATGCAACATGAACAGACTAAACATAACAAAATGAAAACTATAATTATCCCTATATATTGTTTTTTTAAATTCTTCATAGTGGTCATAACATCAATAATTGTTTCATTTTTATTAAAAATTTAAATGCAGTAATGTACTCCAATCAAGGCTGATATTCCTTTGTTATGTACGTCATTAATTTCCAAACAATATCTAATCTTTTTGTTCTGTGGCTTCAACATATTTATCATCTCATCAATATTAGCACCACAGAGTACTGAGTTTCGAGATCCTCACAATAGTCGTTCTCAAAATGATATTTTTTTTTATCAATTTAGCTTTGTTAAGGTAAGATATTTTATTGACAATCTAACATTAATATGCAAAGAACATGTACATTAGTACGAAATGTAAAAAAAAATTGTGGTGGGGGGGGTGCGAATTGTTTTCTTCTTGGTAGGGGGGGCATGACAGGAAATAATTGAGAACCACTGGTCTAGTCACACACCAGCTCGGGTTCATTCCCTACCAGAGAAATGACATTCCATGTCCCCAGAGCTAGGCGCTTTATGTTGCCGGGGATTGGACTGCCTTTGACTGCCTCCTAGCTCAAAGGAAACCCAAATTCTTTGGTCCCGCCCACTGGTAGTGAGCCGAAGCCCTTGTATTAAATAATAAATAAATACATAAAATAAAAAAATTAATAAATTTAAAAAACGGACCGATCCACTGCTTGGGTTAGTTTGACCCACCTTGAGATCCGTTCCCACTCAGTGACAGTGTCTACAAGCCACTGCCACCAGGCCAGTGAACCGACGTCCAGGCAGTGACAAAAAACGTGATCAAATTACATTGCTCATCATAAGGTGTTTGTGAGACGCTCTTTGTATGTTTCCTCAATTAAGACCTGTTTTCCATTGGTGTATTTGAAAAAAGTGATGAACCTGTTAAATTCACTACAAAACGTTAAGAAGATGAAAGTAATGTTTGAAGGAATATTATTTTTCTATCGACATGCCGGCGGGCGGGCACAGATAGAGAGTGATAAAGCAGCACCACCCGCGCGGGGCGTGCTGACGAAAAGGCAAGCGCTCCTCCTCTCATCGCGTCCTTATTAAGACAGAAAAAAGACGCTGTTGAATTTGACCTATTCGCAGTTCGAGCTGGTGCTTAACGCTGGAGAATATCACCACTTCGAAGTTCGAACTGCTGTTGAAACGGAGAGGTAAGTGTTTTTCGTTTGTTTTTATTCAAAACATGCCTCCAGTGCATTTGTTCATGGTTAGAGATAGTTGTGTGGAAAACACTATACAAAGTAGCACCATGGATGTGGGCCTACAACACTGGCCTAGCAAACATGTGCTCCTACATCGACATAATTGACGAGCTCCAGTTAAGCATTGAATAATTATAAAACGTCATGGTGCTTTTACTCATTTAAAGAACTAAACCGACGCGTATTTTCATCCGGTGGTCAGGTTTGCATTGAATGTGAGCACGAGGGACGCTAGCTTGTTGCGTTAGCTTTGCGGAGCTAACAGCTTGCACTTTTGTTATAGAACAACAGAATGCAAGTACCATGATAATTTCTGTCATTAATTTTTGTGTAAGACACGATGTTCACTGGTTAATTACATGATTCTTAAAGCAAAGGTTACTGTGAATGCAATTTTGGTAAGATTTTTGTAGTCACACTGCATAAATCTGTCTGTTGTTTAAACTTCAATATAAACTATTATGTTTGAAATCGTTAATTGGGATGGAGGGATTGATATTTTTTTAATTTATAATTTATTTTTCTTACACTGATATTGTTAAAACTCCATTTAGCCTATAGTATTAATAATTCTCAACACAAAACTGTCTTTTTTCTTTATAGAATAAACAATGCCTTCCCTGAGATGCAGGAAGTCCCCAAAGCAGGATACTATTGAACATGCAGTCAAGGGTCTGGACAAGACTGCAGAGTTAGAAGCGAAGTATATAAACTCATTTAAAGGTATGATGTTAACGCTTTTGCTAAGATATATTATTGTTTTCTGATAACCAAGCTGACATCGTTTTTTAAGTGGTTATTTTACATTAAGAGTGTCTTGACCTTTTCTTTGTCAGTTTCAAGTTATTTCAGTGAGCGTGAAACCTGATGGTAGGAGTTCGATCTAAATTAAGGCTGTACTTGATGACGCCCTCCGGCATTTTTATACCACAATAGACCGGTGAACAAGTCCGATATTGATAGTCTAGTGTAAAGCACGTTATACGTCACAGAGATCACGTGACGCGATCCAATATGACTGTGTATACAGTGTATGTCATTGTTATGAAACTAAATAATCTTAAAGTTTTTTTTTTACGTAACCAGGTGCCATTGACATTTGTACTTTCAGTCCTAATACATACTGGCTAATGCAATGCTGGAAAATGAATTTTGGCTGGTCTGTTCCTTTAAAATCATAAAGAAGGGCTCTGCTCTATCCCTCACAAGAAGCAATGTTTCAAACCACCCTACATTAGTATAGTGGCCCAAATGAATATGATGACTCCTTATTTGTGTGCTTAAAAATATGACGAAGCTATCTTGATTTCCCTGTTAACTAGGTCGAGGAGTATTTACCAAGGCCCCTTTCAGGAAAGACGACTTTATTCTTTATTATGGAGTACAGAGGAAAATTGATAGATTCTGATAAATCTCAACGCAGGAAGATGGATGGAAGAGGCACTGTCTTTTTGGAGGTGAGGCAAAGATTGAGATGTTATCTTATTTTTGTTTTTATTTAAAAAAATAAACACATACTCATCCCATAAGTGTTAGGGGAAAAATCATTCTCTAAGCAAAAATGTATACCGTATTTTCGCACCCAAAAGACGCGCCGTGTCAAAGGGCGCAACACCTGTTGAGGCCGCTATTTCTGTCTTTGTAACATATACTGGACGCACCGCCTGACAAGACAATAGCACAGCTGCTGTTAGCATAGCATGAACTTGGCAGAGCTGCCCACACTGACACAGCCGATAGCAGCCTACTATGCCCCAATAACATGAGCAATCACCCCATTGTTGCAGCAGACGCCAAGTCTCTATTGACAATAGCTGACAATGGCTCAGGCCAATATTAGGTGCATTGGCAATAGCCTACAAAGCAACGTCAGGGGAGGGACTTGGCTGCTCACCACACTCCTTAGAGTCACGGTTTCAAAAAAAAATAAAAAACTCATCATACAAGCAAACAATGAAACATAGAAATAAGATTAACACAAACATGTATCTCTCATGCCATCAATATACCCAAAAAAAATGAAAATAATACAAAAGCCACTCAGCCTTAGCTAATTCAAGCAATGCATTCTGGGAGCAGAGACCCACAATCCCATAGCTGTTTAGAGAGATTTGCATGGCTGTTTAAAGAGATGTGCTGTTATGCTTTGGACTTTTTGTCTGTTGTCTAAACCTGGGACGTTTCTTGCTTGCAATAACATAAATGATAAGACAGACTAAAACATTGTGGACAGCTGCCCTTTGTCCAGCTTTTTCCAACACCATCACCCAAACATTATAGTCAGATGGTGTATTTGTCACGGTCGATTGTAAGCATGGACAACTCACTCTTTGCCCAGCAGGGTGTGCTAACATGCACTTCCAACAGCTCGTTGATGACAAGGGCTGATGGACGTGAGTGGTACTTTGTCCATTTAATGGACGCATCGACTGACAGGGCGCTTTGTTTGCTTATGACTGCGAAAATACGGTAATTACTTTTATTCATGCGTTGAATCTGTACAAATGAAAATATAGACCATGAAGTCTCAAAGACAAGCTGTTAATAGGGCCTGATTCCAATAGAAATTTATTGTATGATTTGATTTAGAAGATTTAAAAATTGTGGATTTCCTATTTTTATGTTTTGTGTACACAAGATTGTCTCAAAGATTAATTTCTGACATTGATTGAATAATTTTTTTTTTTTTTTTTAAATCTATTTTAAGTGTTGATGCCGCTCAAGAAGATGGCAGTCTGGGAAGACTGGTTAATGATGACCACATGCACCCCAACTGTAAAATGAAGAAGAAGACAACAGAGGACAGACCACACCTCTGTCTGTTTGCGCTCCGAGACATTGATGTTGGCGAAGAAATAACTTAAGACTATGGACCAGCTGGCCTTGGAGAACACAGGTTTGTAAGATGCATCTTTAAGTACAATAACAGAGCCCACTTGTGGTGTTCTGGTGATGTAGTTTCCAATTAGTTTGGCAATCTAATAAATGTATGTTGAGGTTTCTATGGAAGTTGAACATGCTGACTGACTGGGGGAGTTCTCCATTGTCCACTATCTGTAATTCAAATTTGTGGGTCTGAGTCAAAGTTTGGCTCTTCAGGAACAACGAACTGGTCAGGGAGTGACAGTATTACAAAGTTCTGCGTTACTCTTTTCTGGGCGGTGGCCCTGTTAGGCCATCATATGCCATATTGCAAATATCCCCATTGTGGGACTAATTAAGGACATCTTTATGTTGTGGTTTCCCTACCAGAACCAGCACCAACCCTGTATATTCATGATATAAAACACTGTTTCAATTTGATATTTAGCCTTTCTATACTGTAAAAATAGAAGACCCCAGGCTTTCCTGCGCCCCCTTGCCCAATTGGTGGTGTTCAGGAGACAACCTGGGACTGAAATATCAGTCACAACCAGTGTTGTTTTCGTCACTGATGACTATGACGAAAATACTTCGTTAACGCCCCTTTTTTAATGACGATGACAAGCTAAACGAGGTTCTTTTATGACGAAAACATGACGTGATGTACATGAATTTTTTTCGTTGACGAGACAAAATTGTTAGCATGTGGTTCATAAATTATTTTATGTTGCTTTTAGTGAAATAAAGCCACGACAGTTGCCCAACAAAATGTTTTGCTTCTCTGCTTATTTTGGAGCAGTGAGCATTGATTCCACTGTTGCCACTTTTTTCTGTTTGTAATGAAGAATCCTTTGTAGTCCATCCAAAAGTCTTTGTTATTGGGTGGAAACCTTGAATGCCTTGTTTTAACTCAAATGGACTTAAACCCATCCATCCATCCATCCGTTATCTGTACCGCTTCTCCTCACTAGGGTCGCGGGGGGTGTTGGAGCCGATCCCAGCTGTCTTCGGCAGTAGGCGAGGTACACCCTTGAATTGGTGTCCAGCCAATCGCAGGGCATACATAGACGAACAACCATCCACGCTCACACTCATGCCTAGGGGCAATTAGAGTGTCCAAGCAACTTGCCATGCATGTTTTAAGAATATGGGAGGAAACCGAATTACCCAGAGGAAACCCACGCAGGAAGGCCGGAGCCAGAATCGTACCTACGACCTCAATATTGTGAGGCCATCCTGCTAACCAGTTGGGCCACCGTGCCGCTTGGACTAAAACCTTTGTGAATAAATTGACGAAAACTAGGGTAAAACTTTTTTTGCGTTTCCGTCGATTAAAACTGGACTAAAACCCTTTTTTTAGTTTTCGTTGACTAAAACTGGACTAAAACTATAACGAATTGGGATGACTAAATGTGATGTAAACAAATCAGCACTTTGTCCAAATGACTTGGACAAAATCTAAAATGCCTGCCAAAAACAACACTGGTCACAACACGTGTCTACAGAAGATTAATTGGCATGGGCGAAATTAATTAGTTTTATTTCATTCATGAGCTTATGTTTTGTTTTGGGTGGCTAAGGCTTAAAATGTGTAAAAATCTAATCCAACCTCAAATATAATTAATTCAATAAATTTATGATGCTACTAAAACATCGAAGCAGCCTCCTCCAGGCTTTACAGACTCAGAAATGGAGGTATGCGTATCGTGTACTCATCCTGTCGTGTCTCGAGATGTTAAAATTGCAGTTAGATAGACGTGTGCTGATTAGACAAGACTTCTAATATATCTGGTGTCACAGGATATTTGTCAGTGAATGTGTATGTCTGGTTTGAGGCTCACTCAGCTTTTTCTTGTGTTGTGGGGTCCAGTTGAGTTGAATTGCGTGTCAGGTATGTTGGCCATCTGACACCCAACTGTCAGGTTTGTGTTTGTGGGGACCCCGTAGAGCCATTTTTATTGTTGACATAAATCATAGCTAATCATCTTTTCCTTCATTATCATATGAAATACAGTTAGGAGTTGTATGTGCCTTTACTATGTTATAATCTTAGAACCTACCAGCCACTACAGGTGTCCGACAAGAAGACTTTTGGCTGTCCTGTGCTCCATTGCGCCCCTGGTGGCGTTCAAAAGACAACCTGTGACTGAAATATCAGTCACAACATATCTCTACTGAAGATTAATTGTCATGCGCTAAAGTAATTGGTTTTGTTTCATTCGTGAACTTGTTAGTTTTTGTTTTGGGTGGCCAAAGCCTAAAATGTGTAAAATTCTGATCCATTTTCTTTTTTTAATTCATTAAATTAATATTCAACTTGTTCATTAGGATGGAGGACAACCGACAATGACTGAATCGGCTGAGGTTGATGCCACCAGAACATCGAAGCAGCCTTCTCAAGTTTTGACAGACTCTGAAAAGGAGGTATGCGTATCATGTGGTCATCCTGTCGTGTCTTGAGATGTTAAAATTACAGTTAGATAGACCTGTGCTGGTTGGACAAGTTTTCTAATATATCTGGACATAAATCGTAGCTAATAATATTTTCCCTCATCATCATATGATATACAGTTATGCCTAGTATATGTCTTTACTATGTTACAATCTAAGAACCTACCAGCCACTACAGTTCTCTCATTGGGAGACTTAAGCTTTCGTCAGGTTGTCGACTGCTGCATTGCCCTCTTATTGGCTTTAAGTACACAACCTGTAACTGAATTATCTGTCAGAACAGAACCTATGTGTCTACAGCAGGTGATTTGGCATGTGGATTCTTCAGATTTTTAGAAAATAGGTAAAATTGTGATCAAAAGTTTAAAATGTCTAAAATTCTGGTATAGTTTGCAATAGTATATCTATTAAATCATTTCAAAACTTCTTAACAAGGATGGAGAACATTGGCTGTGACCGAATTGGTTGAGGTTTAGATTACCAGGACCATTGAGCAGCCTCCTCGGGATCTACAAATTTAGGAATGAAGATATGCATCCCATGTTACAATCCTGTTATGGCCCGAGGTTTTGAAGTTGCAGTTACATATTGGGCTGGGCGATATGGCTGATAAGTACATAGCGATATAAGTATTTCATATGGGTCCATCGATACACATTGAATTCTTTTTTTATATTATTTTATTTATTATCGTTTTTATTTTCCAATATTTTCACTGCCCTGTTAAAAAAACATTTAATGTAGTTTTCCTCCCGGGAGCTTTTTGTTACGGTCAATTAATTTTGTTATTACATTATTTTGTCATATCATTCATCAATATTTTAGTTTTTTTTTTTTTTTTCAAATAGAATTAAGACCTTTTTCTGTGCAGATTCCTCTGGGGATTAAGTATTTAATGGGTTCTCAATTTTCTCTTGGACTCTGATGCAACCCAGTCTCCTCCCTTGGACAAAAAATATGGGCTGAATCTTCCTTGGAATAACGACACAGATTCTGACGAATCATTGTCAAATCCTGCCCCTGAACTTTGCGCCTCAGACCCAGACCATATTACTATCCCAAGGCTCAGGAGGACCAAAAGTATACAGGTAAACAACCCATATAGATTTCAGGGAATCTTACAAGCAAATTGCATATATTTTATTGGTCTCCTGCCTTCTATCCTTTATATTTCGTTGTTGTTGTTTTTTAGATTAAAAAAACAGGCTGACTTTGGAATGGATAAGCATTATTACTCCAACTCAGATGACAGTGGAGATGAATATATTCCGGATACAAGTGAGGCCTCTGATTCAGACGGAAGTGAATCTTTGAAAATTGTGGACCCTCTCTTGAAGTCTAAGAATGCCTTCAGAGATTTTTCTCCCACACCACGAATCTCAAAAGCCACCTCAACGCAGGTTGTTAATCAAGGGCGTTCACCCGTTCGGAGGAGTAGCAGCACTGGTGTGATTCTTGAATTCTATGGCTCTTCAAATATTTGTGCAGTTTAACACAAATCATCCAAAATAGAATTCAAGCACATCTGTGACAGAAATTCAAATTCAGAAGTCAAAGAGAGAGAACAAAAAAAAAAATCTAATGCTGCGCTTCTTCCGAAGACATATACTGTAAACATTAAATGTATGTTAGGACAATCTTGAAAAAAGTATTAGAACACCCTTTACTTTTATTTCTTGTTAATTTTATTAACCAAAATATGTCCATTTTTATTACAGATTAATGAATACAAAATTAAAACTCTAATCAGCTACTTTTTAATCGTTATATTTGTATAAACAAATGTTATACATCTGTGTGTTAACTTATACAAGAAATGACGGAAAAGCAAGGGTGGTTTAGTATTTTTTTATCGTATATAGTCTGTATAATATCTTTAACCTATGCTGATGCTGTTTAATACTGATTTAAATAATAATAATAATGTCATAATCTGTTGGTTTTACATGAACAAAACCTTTCAAGCACTTTTTAAAATTCTAAATACTACCTCTTGTCAGTAAGTTGGTTCACAGCACTGCCTTGGAGTGAAAGTGTGTAGTGCTGAGACAGTCGGTATGTGCTGAGTCGTCTGACGTTTGTGTGACTGGTACCCAGGAAGGTAGCAAAACCAGGCAGTGTGTATGTCGTACCCAGGAAGGCAGAGAAACCAAGCAATATGTATGTGGTACCCACGAAGGCAGAGAAACTAAGCAGTGTGTATGTGGTACCCGGGAAGGTAGCAAAACCAGGGAGTGTGCATAGATACAGACCCCAAAAGTGATTAAAACCAAATAAAGTCCCCAGAAGATCATCTGTAGTCAGGTGAAGGACCCTGTACTTTGTTCAACTCATTTACTCCCTTAGACGTACAAAGACGTCTTTTAATGCAATGGCGCCCTCTACCAAAGACGTATAAGTACGTTTCCTGTCTTTTTTACGTCATAGTGTACATAAGGGTCTGATGCAACCTCTGACTGAGAATCAGCCTTGTCCGCATTGTGAATCATGTAAAAATCACCCAGCAGGGGGCAGAGGTGCAAAAGATCCGCCTTGAATCTGCGCCAGAGGTACAAATGGGGGGCGGGATCCTGGGGTAGACTTATAAGTGTGGAGAGCAGCGTGGGTAGCAGCAGCATCGGCAGCACTAGCAGCAGTCGCATTAGTAGCGTTAGCAATGAAATCCTCCAAGCAAATGACGATCGAGGAATGCTTTTTTGTAAAAAAAAAAGCTTCCTAAAAGCATCAAGGCGATGGAGACGCTTTGGTTGAGAGGATGACGCTTCGTCGTCGTCACAACAAACAGGCGTCTAAAGAGGGTGCGCGTGCCTTGCGGCCTGCCTTCGGACAATAGCCAAAGCAGCTGAGAGTCCTCACCAGATCCCCCCGAACGAGGAGGTAAGCGCTCGCAAGTTACCATTGAACATGTGGTTTTACCCCTCATGCTTTTATTGTACATATCATGCATCTTGCGGGCAGAAAATGTCGCATAAATGTGCAGTTAGACGCGAGCGTATCTCCTCCCCGACGAGGAAACAACAATACTGAATGGTGTGGTAATCATGCATACTTTCTAAAATTCACAGATTGTGCATCCCGCGGCAAGAAAGTTCCTCCTCGTCTTGTTGGTGTAAAGAAAGGTAAATTATAATATGAAACTTCACACGCCAGCAATAAAATGCAGCAATAAATATATATTTCCAATTGTTTATATTTCTGTAATTTACAGGTTGTGCATCAGGAAGCAGTGGTTCCGGATGGCGTCACACTGGATGGCAACCGAGGAAAATCGACTTTACAGCAACCCCTGGACCACTGAATTTGGAGTCTGAGGAGCCAGCTGATTTCCTGCAGCTGTTTCTCACGGATGAGCTTCTGCAGCACATCGCGGATGCCAGCAATCACTTCCCAGACAATTATTTTCACACAAACCCCAGTGGACAAACACAAGCTCGCCTATTTTCCACGGACCAGCAAAGCCAGACCACAACGAAAGTGTCGGGTCTGTTTGCGCAAAGGCAAACGGAGTGAAACAAGAATGTGGTGTGAACTATGTTGTGTGCCCTTGCATCAAGGCAACTGTTTTATTTTATATCACACAAAAAAAAAGTATGTATGACACTGATGTATTTCATTTTTGTACATAGTTCAACAGTTCAGTCGTTTAGTGTTATGTGCAAATAAATTTATTTTATCAAAAACATATTTTTTGTGCTTTTTTTTGTTATTTTATAGAAGGCATGCATTATTTAGATGTTAGAGGTGTCATAAAAGCCATAAATAATAGTGTCAAAGTTCAAATTATGGTCAAAATGCATCAGTTTACAAAAAGCTCATTTTCTCAGTTTTTTCCCCAGGGATTGGAGTTTTCATGAAATTTAGCTATTTTCAAATGCCGATTGTTCAAGAATGGAAAAAGATAGGAACAAACATTTTTTTTCTGTTGAAAGAAGAGAGTCTCATCTTTCTTCGGGTGTGCTCCATGTCTATATAGCATTAGAATACAATATTCTGTGGGCCTTGCAATATTAGTCAAAACCCAGGAAAACTCTGGGATTGAGTGGGTTGCTCCAGTGAAAATGGCTAGTATTTAATGAGTTAAGACTGGTTAGGACATCCGGCTCGCAGTCCCAAGGTGCAGGGTTCGATCCCGGGACCCAGCTTTCCTGTGTGGAGGTTGCATTTGTGAGTGAGTTTGAGCGCAGATGGTTGTTCGTCTTTGCGTGCCCTGCGATTGGCTGGCAACCACTTCAGGGTGTGCCCCGCCTACTGCCCGTTGACAGCTGGGTAGGCTCCAGCACGCTATCCTTGTGAGAATAAGCGGATTGGATATTACATGTATGTGTTTATGCCCTAGGCCAGGCGAGGGCAAACTACGGCCCGGGGGCCACATGCGGCCCGTTAAAAGTTTTAATCCGGGCCGCCGAACTTGAAAAAAATTTAATGAATAAACCTTGTTAATGTTTTATTTTCTAAACACTGTGGTTTTCAAAGACAAATATTATTGTTGGAATGCTTTTATTCACTTTCATATAAAATTAAATGTATTTTTTTTCTCAGATGAGGTGAGGTTTCCAAAACACTCCATCCATCTGCTCCTGGTCCGGCCCCTCTGTCATATTTTAGAACCCATTGTGGTCCTCCAATCAAAAAGTTTGCCCGCCCCTGCCCTAGGCTTTGTGTCTTTGCTTGGTTGACTGTGTAATGAGTGTATGAATGCATTTCTTTCTACCAGACACCTTGGACTTCCCATGGCAGATTAATAATCTATTTTATCTATCCATCAGGGTCACGAATGTCATTTGATGAGTAGAGAATTTAGAGTCTCCAATTAACCTAATATACATGGATTTGCGCATGGAAACCTGAGAAAAAGCCCTTAGTCCTACTTTTCCATCTGAACCACTTTATCCTCACGAGGGTCACAGCCGTGACATCCCAGCTGACTTCAGAAAGTAAGTGGGCGACGACTCATGATCTCTTGGTTGAATAATATTGTTAGGGGCTCAAAATGGCCCTCTACAATAAAATGGCAGAAGAATATTACATACTCTCTGGCAGAAGAATATTGCGTTTTTTTGTTTTGTCCAATTAACTTAAATAAAACTTGGGAAAATTTAATGATTACATGTAAACCAGCTGGTCTTCCCCATACCAAGCCCTGGCTAAAACTGACTGAAAAATGCATGATGTGTGCCTTTTAAACTCCTCGGCCCATCCACTATGCCAGGGATGGGCAAACTTTTTGATTGGGAGGGGGGGGGGCACAATGAGTCCTAAAATACATTTAATTTTAAACGAAAGTGAACAAAAGCATTACAACAATATATATGTCTTTGAAAAACCACAGTATTTAGAAAATAAACCATTAACAAGGCTTATTCATTTAATTTTTTTTCAAGTTTGGGGGGCTGGATTGAAACGTTTAACGGGCCACAAGTGGCCCCCGGGCCGTAGTTTGCCCAGGTGCCCTAAGCCAATTGATTCTAAAAAATAACAGTTTTCTTCATCAAAACAACATTTTATGATCAACATAAATGTTAGTGAGTACATAAAGGTATACTCATTCGATCTATCATAACCCCATGCACTTAGACTGTACAAAAAAAAGAAAATTTTTATTTTAAAACCTAGTATTTCGCCATGACGTCACACGCTAGCGTCAAGTGCTTGGCGCTAAAAACCCGGAAGTAACAGCGGCGCTCGGTTTGAAAGTGGAGAGTTGTGCATGGTAGGCGAATTCGGGAGAAATGTTTGTTGAACACGAGGACTGTGGCGTAGAAGATGGTTTAACAGCGATCTAGTGCGCACCCAACCGTGATGGCTGACCAACGAAATAAATGTGGACCGACGGAGTGGACTGACAGGACGTGGAAAACAGGTGTGTGGCATGTGTGCGTGTGCACGAATGTGGGAGCGCGTTCACTATGGTGGCAGCGCGTTCACTATGGTGGCAGCGATCGCAAAGCAGCAGCACCACTCCTTGACAAAAGTATTGTACTTTCTCTGATGTTTTGGGTTTGCTCTGCTTTGGGGTTTGTAGTTCTGGCCACGCAAAAGTAACAAAGCAAGTTCTTGGATGTCTGCTTTTTTCTTGAACTGTTAATTGGTTAACATCGTGGCTCTTATTTTTATCTAATGTATGGAGTTTGGTGGCTATCTATATGCACAACTATATTAGTTGCACTTGAAATTGCATACAGAAAATTAGTATAAATAGGTTACGCTATAAAGTATAACAATATTAACAATCGTTATTGTTGTTACTGTTTATTTATTTTATTTTGCAATAACTGTGCTCCAAGCTTAGCTGTTGTGCCAGCTGCCAAGTAAAAATATGTAATCTCACTCAATAATAGGAATAAATACTTAACTAACATCTCAATTTTTCGGGTTGGGCTGTGGGGGAGGGGAGGGTGGCTGCCTGACATAAAGCAGACTGTCCTGCACATGCGCAGACCAGCCGAGTGTGTGAAGTGTGCGTAAGTGCAGTACCGGGACCGACCACTAGACAGCGATCCTGAGTAATTTTTCCGCACACACATTTCTAGCACACTCGTCTTGTTTTTGTGACCTTCCTGGGAAGCCCTGAAACTTTGACAGGACCTCCCCCTGAGCTTCTTATCACTGAATTCAATGCTCTTTTTTGTGGGGCCCAGATTTTTGGTCCCCACAAAAATTTTGGTCCCCTACAGTGGGTGTGCTGTCCGATGTTGGTCCCCAACATGTAGCTTATACAAACACACACACACACCCCTACTTGTTTTTGTGACATTGTTGGGCCACCTGAGCAAAACTCACATTGTGGGAACCACCCTTTCTAGTGGTTGTACAGCTCTGAAAAAAATCAGGCAGTGTCCAGGAATTTAGTTAAACACAAAAACCACTTCAAATTACCAATTAATGACCTGGAGGTCAAATGAGTGACTCAAGTGCATGTAATTCAGTCACT
>NW_028283962.1:0-20507 GCF_059441095.1 Idiotropiscis lumnitzeri
TCCATTCCGGTTCGCCGTCCTCAATATCGATGGCCGAAGGAAGCAGACAAAGGAATGGAGGACACAGCGGCAGGATTGTGGGATGCGGGGGTGTTGGAAACGTCGGCGTCCTCTTGGAACACACCTCTGAGGCCGGTCCAGAAGGCTGATGGGGTGACATGGAGGATGGCCCACGATTTGCGGCCAGTGAATGACATCACTATAACTCCAGTTTTGCCAGTTCCTGACCCCCATCGCATCCTGTCCTCCCTGGACCCGCAGAAACAGTGGTATACGGTAATTGATTTGGCGAATGCATATTTCTGTTTACCGCTGGCTGAATCAATACGACACGTGTTTGCATTTTCTTACAAAGGGGTGAAATTGCAGTACAAAAGACTCCCTCAGGGCTTTAAGAATTCGCCAGGAATTTTTAATCAGGTCTTGAAGGACTTGTTATTTTCATGTGCGCTACCCCAAGGCTCAGTGCTCCTGCAGTATGTGGACGATCTCCTCATTGCGGCCGAAACATCCGACCAGTGTGTGGAAGCCACACGAGCAGTGCTGTTGAAGCTTGCTGACCTGGGCTTCAAAGTGTCAAGGAAAAAGTTACAGTGCTGTCGTAAGTCTGTGATTTTTCTGGGGCGTGTCATCACCCCAGCCGGCTTGGCTATGTCCCCAAATCACCGCAGCTCCATCCTGCAACACCCACGTCCACACACAGTGCAGGACATGTTGTCTTTCTTGGGATTGTGTGGCTACAGCCGAGCATACATCCCATGTTATGTGGATAAAACAGCAGGCTTGCGGGCCCTGGTCAAACAACAAGGGGTCCGAAATTTGAAGGCCACATTGCAGTGGACCCCTGAGGATGATGCATTGTTTGTGCAATTAATTCAGGAATTAGCATCAGCAGCAGCTTTGGCCACTCCAGATTACACTAAGGTGTTTTATTTAGACCTTGCGAGCAGTGAGAAAACAGTGAATGCGGCATTGTACCAAAGACATGGAACAGACAGGGCATATATTTTTTTTAAGCATTTTTGAAGGTGCGCCGCTACTTCGCGGATTTTCAGTTTTCGCGGGTGGTCTCGGTCCCCATTAACCGCGATAACCGAGGGTTCACTGTACTCCATAAAATTTACAAAAAGCGAGGTGAAACACTCAACCAGAGCTGCTTTTTTTTAACATTTCTCGAGGGCCATGGCGAGCCATTTCAAAAAAGCTGCACAACTAACGTATAAAATATTGATAAATTTGCTCGGCCTGATGTGTGTGTAAAGTTTTACGAGTTGTCGTTCATATTTAGAACCTCATAATCAGCTTTGTTTTATTGCCGAACAGTGCAATGCCACTCCCACAACTTTTCACGAAAAAGGACGAATTTCGTATTGTGACATCCTCATGGCCGAAACAGTCATCCGAGCATATATGAGGGCGACCTTGTTGAGTTGCACGGAGAAAAACATCCAAGAAAATAACTTGTATTAGCTTTTACCAGTTGGTGGCGCTACTACTACGATGTAAAATAAGTTGGTAGATGTCTTCAGGGCTGAAGTATCCTCAAATGTGTACAACTTCGAGAAGATAGGATCATCTGAGTCATGTTGCCGGAGCTTTTGTTGCCACAGAGTACAATCGGACTTTTCAGCACCTTAATAGCCACGCCTTTTGCCAAAACGTCACAAAATTCGGCAGAGAGTAAGATCATTGTCTTGAGTCTTTTCTGACTAATTTTCAGTCGGATTCGTCAAAAGGGCACCGTGCAGTACGTGAAAATTAAAATAAAAACACATTTTTGATTCCACTTGGCGGCACTGTGTGTATAACAAAATAATAACATTAAGATGTCTTCAGGTCGGGACGTTTTATTTACAGGTGAAGGTTTGGATTTTTCGGAGCATGTGCAGGGGAGTTATTAAGCATTCATTTATTTGTATTAGGTTCATTTTGTCTTCTTATTATTGATATTTGACTGATTCATTAAAAGCAGACAATTATGTTTTCGGTTAATTTTTTACCTGACATGTTTCGGCGAGTCTTTCGCCTTCTTCAGAGTGTCGCATGATGGTGTCTTGAGCTGATGTTCCATGAGGGTGTGACTTACCTGTCAAAAAAATGAAAAAATCAGAGCAGTAAAAGAACAAGCACAACATGAACATTACAAATCAGCAATCACTGACCACTGCAAAAGGGAAAACCACATCATGGACCGGGAGAAGGGCAGGGTCATCCGCACAGAAGAGAACAAACAACAGCGCTGGATCAGACAGGCCATTGAGATCTGCAAGCGAGGCATAAAAACCATGAACAGAGACAAGGGAGCCTTCATCCTCTCTACCACCTGGACCAGCATCTTGGCGGAGTGAACGGACAGCGGGGGGCGTGACTTGCCTTCATTCTTGTGACAGGTAAGTCACGCCCTCATGGAACATCAGCTGATAAAGACGGGTCACAAGACACCATCATGTGACACTCTGAAGAAGGCGAAAGACTTTCGTATTGTGACATGCTCAAGGCCGAAACACTCATCCGAGCAAATATAAGGTAGATTTTGTTAACCTGCCCGGAGAAAAACATCAACGAAAATAATTTGTATTTGTTTTAACCAGTTGGTGGCGCTACCACTGCGATCAAAAATAAGTTGGCAGCCGTCTTCAGGGCCTGAATATCCTCAAATGTGAAAGATTTCCAGAAGATGGATCATCTGAATCATTTTGCAGGAACTTTTGTTGCCACGGAGAATAATCAGAGTCTGCGGCACCGTAATAGCCACGCCCTTTGAAGGAAAGTCATAAAAATAGGGATAGAGTAAGATCAATGTCTTGAGTCTTTTCTAGCCAATTTTCAATCGGATTCGTTAAAAGGGCACCGTGCAGTACGTCAAAATGTAAAAATTTATATTGATTGGCGCAAGGTGTATAACTGAATATAAACATATAGATGTCTTCAGGTACCGACTCTTTATGTACATGTGAAGTTTTGGATTTTTAGCAGCACGTGCAGGAGAGTTATTAAGCATTTTGTCCATTGCGGCGAAGGAAATCTTAAGTGAAAACTTTGAAGCCCCGCCCCTGTCATATAGTATTTCGGAAACGAAAAATTTTAGCCCCAGTGTTTGTCCCAGGTCTTAAGATGCTCCAGACAGAACTTTAAGGCAATCAGATGAAGCCTTTAGGATCAGGGTGCAAAAGAATGACCCCTGTAAACATGCAAAAAAGGGCAAAAGTCGGACTTTCAAAAATTCATAACTCACTTCCTGTTCATATTAGACGTTAAAAAATATCACATTTTTCGCCATGCCCGATGAGACTGCCAAGTTTGGTGAGTTTTTGTGCATGTTTCGGGGGTCAAAAATGCGATCGAACAATCGGAAAAATAATAATAATAATAATTTCTACAAAAACAATAGGGACTTCGCAGCGGTCGCTGCTCAGGCCCTAATAATAATAATAATAATAATAATAATAAAAGTAATAATATTTTCTACAAAAACAATAGGGACCTCGCCGCGGTCGCTGCTCGGGCCCCAATAATAATTTCTACACAAAGTCCATTGTGGAGACCCGCCCCCTTTTAAGTAAATTCAAAATGGCCGACTTCCTGTAAAACCTAGCTCATTGCTCCAAGAGACTTTTTTGTAGGTCTTGGTCTTATACATACAGTGAACCCTCGCTACTTCGAGGTTCACCTTTCGCGGGTTCAGTGCTTCGCGGGTCTAAAAAATATTCGGGGGCATTGTAGTTTCGCCGAGCGGCACGACGGGGCGCTGGAGCGGTTAGACGGCCGGCGGGCGCCGAAGAAGAGCGTGGGCGAAGAGGAGAGTGGACGAAGAAGAGCACGTTCCCCCGGACACGATCGGTGGCGACGTTTCGCGCGGTTCGGACCGTACCAGAGCCCCGGCCGGCGTGCGTGGCAGTTAAGCCGTAGAGGAGCACCTTCCCCGGGCACGGGCGGTTCCAAGCGGCCCCTGAGTTTAACCGAATGGAAGCACCGGAGGAGGAGGGCATGCTCGCGTCACAGTAAGCCGAAGAGGAGCACCTTCCCCGGGCACGGGCGGTTCCAAGCGGCCCCTAAGTTTAACCGAATGGAAGCTCCGGAGGAGGAGGGCATGCTCGCGTCACAGTAAGCCGAAGAGGAGCACCTTCCCCGGGCACGGGCGGTGCCAAGCGGCCCCTAAGTTTAACCGAATGGAAGCTCCGGGGGAGGAGGGCGGGCGTGTGTCACAGTTAAGCCGAATTGGAGCACCTCTTCTGCCCGGGCACGAGCGGAGCGCGAGGCTGTCAGTTATGAATGAATAAATGAATAAATAAATAAAGAATGCCACCTTTCATTTCACAGGGCACACCGGACGGCGTACCAGCAGGTAAAAGTCGGAGTAATTAAATAAATACAAAAAGAATGGTTGGGGAATAAAAAAATAATAAGTTTTAATAATAATTTGTTTTTTTTGTTATAACATGAATTTCACTCTCTGTCTCTCTCTCTCCCCCCGTATATATATATATATATATATATATATATATATATATATTTATATATTTATTATATATATTGTATATTTTTTTTAAGCATTTTTGAAGGTGCGCCGCTACTTCGCGGATTTTCAGTTTTCGCGGGTGGTCTCGGTCCCCATTAACCGCGATAACCGAGCGCTCACTGTACTCCATAAAATTTACAAAAAGCGAGGTGAAACACTCAACCAGGGCTGCTTTTTTGAACATTTCTCGAGGGCCATGGTGAGCCATTTCAAAAAAGCTGCACAACTAACGTATAAAATATTGATAAATTTGCTCGGCCTGATGTGTGTGTAAAGTTTCACGAGTTGTTGTTCATATTTAGAACCTCATAATCAGCGTTGTTTTATTGCCGAACAGTGCAATGCCACTCCCACAACTTTTCATGAAAAAGGACAAATTTCGTATTATGACATCCTCATGGCCCGAAACAGTCATCCGAGCATATATGAGGGCGACCTTGTTGAGTTGCACGGAGAAAAACATCCAAGAAAATAACTTGTATTAGCTATTAGCAGTTGGTGGCGCTACTACTACGATGAAAAATAAGTTGGTAGATGTCTTCAGGGCTTAAGTATCCTCAAATGTGTGCAACTTCGAGAAGATAGGATCATCTGAGTCATGTTGCTGGAGCTTTTGTTGCCACAGAGTACAATCGGACTTTTCAGCACCGTAATAGCCACGCCTTTTGCCAAAACGTCACAAAATTCGGCAGAGAGTAAGATCATTGTCGAGAGTCTTTTCTGACTAATTTTCAGTCGGATTCGTCAAAAGGGCACCGTGCAGTACATGAAAATTAAAATAAAAAAAAATTTTTGATTCCACTTGGCGGCACTGTGTGTATAACAAAATAATAACATTAAGATGTCTTCAGGTCGGGACGTTTTATTTACAGGTGAAGGTTTGGATTTTTAGGAGCATGTGCAGGGGAGTTATTAAGCATTCATTTATTTGTATTAGGTTCATTTTGTCTTCTTATTATTGATATTTGACTGATTCATTAAAAGCAGACAATTATGTTTTAGGATAATTTTTTACCTGACATGTTTCGGCGAGTCTTTCGCCTTCTTCAGAGTGTCGCATGATGGTGTCTTGAGCTGATGTTCCATGAGGGTGTGGCTTACCTGTCAAAAAAATGAAAAAAATCAGAGCAGTAAAAGAACAAGCACAACATGAACATTACAAATCAGCAATCACTGACCACTGCAAAAGGGAAAACCACATCATGGACCGGGAGAAGGGCAGGGTCATCCGCACAGAAGAGAACAAACAACAGCGCTGGATCAGAGAGGCCATTGAGATCTGCAAGCGAGGCATAAAAACCATGAACAGAGACAAGGGAGCCTTCATCCTCTCTACCACCTGGACCAGCATCTTGGCGGAGTGAACGGACAGCGGGGGGCGTGACTTGCCTTCATTCTTGTGACAGGTAAGTCACGCCCTCATGGAACATCAGCTGATAAAGACGGGTCACAAGACACCATCATGTGACACTCTGAAGAAGGCGAAAGACTTTTGTATTGTGACATGCTCAAGGCCTAAACACTCATCCGAGCAAATATAAGGTAGATTTTGTTAACCTGCCCGGAGAAAAACATCAACGAAAATAATTTGTATTTGTTTTAACCAGTTGGTGGCGCTACCACTGCGATCAAAAATAAGTTGGCAGCCGTCTTCAGGGCCTGAATATCCTCAAATGTGAAAAATTTCGAGAAGATGGATCATCTGAATCATTTTGCAGGAACTTTTGTTGCCACGGAGAATAATCAGACTCTGCGGCACCGTAATAGCCACGCCCTTCGAAGGAAAGTCACAAAAATAGGGATAGAGTAAGATCAATGTCTTGAGTCTTTTCTAGCCAATTTTCAATCAGATTCGTTAAAAGGGCACCGTGCAGTACGTCAAAATGTAAAAAATGATATTGATTGGCGCAAGGTGTATAACTGAATATAAACATATAGATGTCTTCAGGTACAGACTCTTTATGTACATGTGAAGTTTTGGATTTTTAGCAGCATGTGCAGGAGAGTTATTAAGCATTTTGTCCATTGCGGCGAAGGAAATCTGAAGTGAAAACTTTGAAGCCCCGCCCCTGTCATATAGTATTTCGGAAACAAAAAATTTTAGCCCCAGTGTTTGTCCCAGGTCTTCAGATGCTACAGACAGAATTTTAAGGCAATCAGATGAAGCCTTTAGGATCAGGGTGCAAAAGAATGACCCCTGTAAACATGCAAAAAAGGGCAAAAGTCGGACTTTCAAAAATTCATAACTCACTTCCTGTTCATATTAGACGTTAAAATATCAAATTTTTCGCCATGCCCGATGAGACTGCCAAGTTTGGTGAGTTTTTGTGCATGTTTCGGGGGTCAAAAATGCGATCGAACAATCGGAAAAATTATAATAATAATAATTTCTACAAAAACAATAGGGACTTCGCAGCGGTCGCTGCTCAGGCCCTAATAATAATAATAATAATATTATTAATAATAAAAGTAATAATATTTTCTACAAAAACAATAGGGACCTCGCAGCCGTCGCAGCTCGGGCCCTAATAACAATTTCTAGAAAAACAATAGGGACCTCGCAGCGGTCACTGCTCGGGCCCTAATAATAATAATAAAAATAATAATAATTTCCACAAAAACAATGGGGACCTCGTAGCGGTCGCTGCTCGGGCCCTAATAATAATTTCTACAAAAACAATAGGGACCTCGCCGCCGTCGCTGCTCGGGCCCCAATAATAATTTCTACACAAAGTCCATTGTGGTGACCCGCCCCCTTTTAAGGAAATTAAAAATGGCCGACTTCCTGTAAAACCTAGCTCATTGCTCCAAGAGACTTTTTTGTAGGTCTTGGTCTTATACATACAGTGAACCCTCGCTACTTCGAGGTTCACCTTTCGCGGGTTCAGTGCTTCGCGGGTCTAAAAAATATTCGGGGGCATTGTAGTTTCGCCGAGCGGCACGACGGGGCGCTGGAGCGGTTAGACGGCCGGCGGGCGCCGAAGAAGAGCGTGGGCGAAGAGGAGAGTGGACGAAGAAGAGCACGTTCCCCCGGACACGATCGGTGGCGACGTTTCGCGCGGTTCGGACCGTACCAGAGCCCCGGCCGGCGTGCGTGGCAGTTAAGCCGTAGAGGAGCACCTTCCCCGGGCACGGGCGGTTCCAAGCGGCCCCTGAGTTTAACCGAATGGAAGCACCGGAGGAGGAGGGCATGCTCGCGTCACAGTAAGCCGAAGAGGAGCACCTTCCCCGGGCACGGGCGGTTCCAAGCGGCCCCTAAGTTTAACCGAATGGAAGCTCCGGAGGAGGAGGGCATGCTCGCGTCACAGTAAGCCGAAGAGGAGCACCTTCCCCGGGCACGGGCGGTGCCAAGCGGCCCCTAAGTTTAACCGAATGGAAGCTCCGGGGGAGGAGGGCGGGCGTGTGTCACAGTTAAGCCGAATTGGAGCACCTCTTCTGCCCGGGCACGAGCGGAGCGCGAGGCTGTCAGTTATGAATGAATAAATGAATAAATAAATAAAGAATGCCACCTTTCATTTCACAGGGCACACCGGACGGCGTACCAGCAGGTAAAAGTCGGAGTAATTAAATAAATACAAAAAGAATGGTTGGGGAATAAAAAAATAATAAGTTTTAATAATAATTTGTTTTTTTTGTTATAACATGAATTTCACTCTCTGTCTCTCTCTCTCCCCCCGTATATATATATATATATATATATATATATATATATTTATATATTTATTATATATATTGTATATTTTTTTTAAGCATTTTTGAAGGTGCGCCGCTACTTCGCGGATTTTCAGTTTTCGCGGGTGGTCTCGGTCCCCATTAACCGCGATAACCGAGCGCTCACTGTACTCCATAAAATTTACAAAAAGCGAGGTGAAACACTCAACCAGGGCTGCTTTTTTGAACATTTCTCGAGGGCCATGGTGAGCCATTTCAAAAAAGCTGCACAACTAACGTATAAAATATTGATAAATTTGCTCGGCCTGATGTGTGTGTAAAGTTTCACGAGTTGTTGTTCATATTTAGAACCTCATAATCAGCGTTGTTTTATTGCCGAACAGTGCAATGCCACTCCCACAACTTTTCATGAAAAAGGACAAATTTCGTATTATGACATCCTCATGGCCCGAAACAGTCATCCGAGCATATATGAGGGCGACCTTGTTGAGTTGCACGGAGAAAAACATCCAAGAAAATAACTTGTATTAGCTATTAGCAGTTGGTGGCGCTACTACTACGATGAAAAATAAGTTGGTAGATGTCTTCAGGGCTTAAGTATCCTCAAATGTGTGCAACTTCGAGAAGATAGGATCATCTGAGTCATGTTGCTGGAGCTTTTGTTGCCACAGAGTACAATCGGACTTTTCAGCACCGTAATAGCCACGCCTTTTGCCAAAACGTCACAAAATTCGGCAGAGAGTAAGATCATTGTCTAGAGTCTTTTCTGACTAATTTTCAGTCGGATTCGTCAAAAGGGCACCGTGCAGTACATGAAAATTAAAATAAAAAAATTTTTTTGATTCCACTTGGCGGCACTGTGTGTATAACAAAATAATAACATTAAGATGTCTTCAGGTCGGGACGTTTTATTTACAGGTGAAGGTTTGGATTTTTAGGAGCATGTGCAGGGGAGTTATTAAGCATTCATTTATTTGTATTAGGTTCATTTTGTCTTCTTATTATTGATATTTGACTGATTCATTAAAAGCAGACAATTATGTTTTAGGATAATTTTTTACCTGACATGTTTCGGCGAGTCTTTCGCCTTCTTCAGAGTGTCGCATGATGGTGTCTTGAGCTGATGTTCCATGAGGGTGTGGCTTACCTGTCAAAAAAATGAAAAAAATCAGAGCAGTAAAAGAACAAGCACAACATGAACATTACAAATCAGCAATCACTGACCACTGCAAAAGGGAAAACCACATCATGGACCGGGAGAAGGGCAGGGTCATCCGCACAGAAGAGAACAAACAACAGCGCTGGATCAGAGAGGCCATTGAGATCTGCAAGCGAGGCATAAAAACCATGAACAGAGACAAGGGAGCCTTCATCCTCTCTACCACCTGGACCAGCATCTTGGCGGAGTGAACGGACAGCGGGGGGCGTGACTTGCCTTCATTCTTGTGACAGGTAAGTCACGCCCTCATGGAACATCAGCTGATAAAGACGGGTCACAAGACACCATCATGTGACACTCTGAAGAAGGCGAAAGACTTTTGTATTGTGACATGCTCAAGGCCTAAACACTCATCCGAGCAAATATAAGGTAGATTTTGTTAACCTGCCCGGAGAAAAACATCAACGAAAATAATTTGTATTTGTTTTAACCAGTTGGTGGCGCTACCACTGCGATCAAAAATAAGTTGGCAGCCGTCTTCAGGGCCTGAATATCCTCAAATGTGAAAAATTTCGAGAAGATGGATCATCTGAATCATTTTGCAGGAACTTTTGTTGCCACGGAGAATAATCAGACTCTGCGGCACCGTAATAGCCACGCCCTTCGAAGGAAAGTCACAAAAATAGGGATAGAGTAAGATCAATGTCTTGAGTCTTTTCTAGCCAATTTTCAATCAGATTCGTTAAAAGGGCACCGTGCAGTACGTCAAAATGTAAAAAATGATATTGATTGGCGCAAGGTGTATAACTGAATATAAACATATAGATGTCTTCAGGTACAGACTCTTTATGTACATGTGAAGTTTTGGATTTTTAGCAGCATGTGCAGGAGAGTTATTAAGCATTTTGTCCATTGCGGCGAAGGAAATCTGAAGTGAAAACTTTGAAGCCCCGCCCCTGTCATATAGTATTTCGGAAACAAAAAATTTTAGCCCCAGTGTTTGTCCCAGGTCTTCAGATGCTACAGACAGAATTTTAAGGCAATCAGATGAAGCCTTTAGGATCAGGGTGCAAAAGAATGACCCCTGTAAACATGCAAAAAAGGGCAAAAGTCGGACTTTCAAAAATTCATAACTCACTTCCTGTTCATATTAGACGTTAAAATATCAAATTTTTCGCCATGCCCGATGAGACTGCCAAGTTTGGTGAGTTTTTGTGCATGTTTCGGGGGTCAAAAATGCGATCGAACAATCGGAAAAATTATAATAATAATAATTTCTACAAAAACAATAGGGACTTCGCAGCGGTCGCTGCTCAGGCCCTAATAATAATAATAATAATATTATTAATAATAAAAGTAATAATATTTTCTACAAAAACAATAGGGACCTCGCAGCCGTCGCAGCTCGGGCCCTAATAACAATTTCTAGAAAAACAATAGGGACCTCGCAGCGGTCACTGCTCGGGCCCTAATAATAATAATAAAAATAATAATAATTTCCACAAAAACAATGGGGACCTCGTAGCGGTCGCTGCTCGGGCCCTAATAATAATTTCTACAAAAACAATAGGGACCTCGCCGCCGTCGCTGCTCGGGCCCCAATAATAATTTCTACACAAAGTCCATTGTGGTGACCCGCCCCCTTTTAAGGAAATTAAAAATGGCCGACTTCCTGTAAAACCTAGCTCATTGCTCCAAGAGACTTTTTTGTAGGTCTTGGTCTTATACATACAGTGAACCCTCGCTACTTCGCGGTTCACCTTTCGCGGGTTCAGTGCTTCGCGGGTCTAAAAAATATTCGGGGGCATTGTAGTTTCGCCGAGCGGCACGACGGGGCGCTGGAGCAGTTAGACGGCCGGCGTGCGCCGAAGAAGAGCGTGGGCGAAGAGGAGAGTGGACGAAGAAGAGCACGTTCCCCCGGACACGATCGGTGGCGACGTTTCGCGCGGTTTGGACCGTACCAGAGCTCCGGCCGGCGTGCGTGGCAGTTAAGCCGTAGAGGAACACCTTCCCCGGGCACGGGCGGTGCCAAGCGGCCCCTAAGTTTAACCGAATGGAAGCTCCGGAGGAGGAGGGCATGCTCGCGTCACAGTAAGCCGAAGAGGAGCACCTTCCACGGGCACGGGCGGTTCCAAGCGGCCCCTAAGTTTAACCGAATGGAAGCTCCGGAGGAGGAGGGGATGCTCGCGTCACAGTAAGCCGAAGAGGAGCACCTTCCCCGGGCACGGGCGGTTTCAAGCGGCCCCTAAGTTTAACTGAATGGAAGCTCCGGAGGAGGAGGGCATGCTCGCGTCACAGTAAGCCGAAGAGGAGCACCTTCCCCGGGCACGGGCGGTGCCAAGCGGCCCCTAAGTTTAACCGAATGGAAGTTCCGGGGGAGGAGGGCGGGCGTGTGTCACAGTTAAGCCGAATTGGAGCACCTCTTCCGCCCGGGCACGAGCGGAGCGCGAGGCTGTCAGTTATGAATGAATAAATGAATAAATAAATAAAGAATGCCACCTTTCATTTCACAGGGCACACCGGACGGCGTACCAGCAGGTAAAAGTCGGAGTAATTAAATAAATACAAAAAGAATGGCTGGGGAATTAAAAAATAATATGTTTTAATAATAATTTGTTTTTTTTGTTATAACATGAATTTCACTCTCTCTCTCCCCGTATATATATATATATATATATATATATATATATATATATTTATATATTTATTATATATATTGTATTTTTTTTTAAGCATTTTTGAAGGTGTGCCCCTACTTCGCGGATTTTCAGTTTTCGCGGGTGGTCTCGGTCCCCATTAACCGCGATAACCGAGGGTTCACTGTACTCCATAAAATTTACAAAAGGCGAGGTGAAACACTCAACCAGGGTTGCTTTTTTGAACATTTCTCGAGGGCCATGGCGAGCCATTTCAAAAAAGCTGCACAACTAACGTATAAAATATTGATAAATTTGCTCGGCCTGATGTGTGTGTAAAGTTTCACGAGTTGTCGTTCATATTTACAACCTCATAATCAGCGTTGTTTTATTGCCGAACAGTGCAATGCCACTCCCACAACCTTTCACGAAAAAGGACGAATTTCGTATTGTGACATCCTCATGGCCGAAACAGTAATCCGAGCATATATGAGGGCGACCTTGTTGAGTTGCACGGAGAAAAACATCCAAGAAAATAACTTGTATTAGCTTTTACCAGTTGGTGGCGCTACTACTACGATGAAAAATAAGTTGGTAGAAGTCTTCAGGGCTGAAGTATCCTCAAATGTGTACAACTTCGAGAAGATAGGATCATCTGAGTCATGTTGCCGGAGCTTTTGTTGTCACAAAGTACAATCGGACTTTTCAGCACCGTAATAGCCACGCCTTTTGCCAAAACGTCACAAAATTCGGCAGAGAGTAAGATCATTGTCTTGAGTCTTTTCTGACTAATTTTCAGTCGGATTCGTCAGAAGGGCACCGTGCAGTACGTGAAAATTAAAATAAAAACAAATTTTTGATTCCACTTGGCGGCGCTGTGTGTAAAACAAAATAATAACATTAAGATGTCTTCAGGTCGGGACGTTTTATTTACAGGTGAAGGTTTGGATTTTTAGGAGCATGTGCAGGGGAGTTATTAAGCATTCATTTATTTGTATTAGGTTCATTTTGTCTTCTTATTATTGATATTTGACTGATTCATTAAAAGCAGACATTTATGTTTTAGGTTAATTTTTTACCTGACATGTTTCGGCGAGTCTTTCGCCTTCTTCAGAGTGTCGCATGATGGTGTCTTGAGACCAGTCTTTATCAGCTGATGTTCCATGAGGGTGTGACTTACCTGTCAAAAAAATTAAAAAATCAGAGCAGTAAAAGAACAAGCACAACATGAACATTACAAATCAGCAATCACTGACCACTGCAAAAGGGAAAACCACATCATGGACCGGGAGAAGGGCAGGGTCATCCGCACAGAAGAGAACAAACTACAGCGCTGGATCAGAGAGGCCATTGAGATCTGCAAGCGAGGCATAAAAACCATGAACAGAGACAAGGGAGCCTTCATCCTCTCTACCACCTGGAGCAGCGTCTTGGCGGAGTGAATGGACAGCGGGGGGCGTGACTTGCCTTCATTCTTGTGACAGGTAAGGCACGCCTTCATGGAACATCAGCTGATAAAGACAGGTCACAAGACACCATCACAGGGTTCGAAGTTAACTTTAAAAACTGCTTGCCCATAGGGCAAGTGCCACTAAAATTTGCCTTGCCCGAGTGGCCAAATTACTTGCCCAACTTGGGCAAGTAACAATTTTTTTTCTCTTGCCCTGAGTGACTTTTTGTATGACAAAGTGTCTAATTACAAATTGCATGAATTTTTTGTTCGGACAGTTCCCGCCTAGAAAGAATTAAAAATACGTTACAATCATAAGGGTTGCTTATAGAAAAATGTATCATGTATTAACACATTAATTAGGTGTCTGCTGACCCAGGATTATGTTATTGTTATGTTATGTTATATATGAAAGAGAATGTGGAATGACACTGAACGATGGAAGGTGGAAGGATGTGGAAAGATTGTGAATGACATTGAATGATTTGGAATGACACTGAAAGATTTTGAATAATACTGAATGACACTGAATGAAGTAAAACTTTCTGGGAACGGGCCAATTCAAGATAGCTGCCGCACTGTGGGGGAGGCTTTAGTACCAAATTTGGAAAGAGACCCAAACGGTTGGGTCCATTTTATATCAGTGTGGGGGTGAAACGTTGGTCTCGGCGGAGCTGTCTGAATATTGGAGAAGTTAGAAGACAAAGTAAAACAGAACAATTAAAATCACTCTTCAAATACATATTGTTTGGTGGGCAGAGCATGATTTACAGCTCACCATTTTATTGCATGCACCAAGCATGTTATACATTTTTCTGTCCATGGGATGGCGTAGTCAAGAAAAATGAAGCATCTCGAAGCCCATTCGTGTGTGAAGTATTTCCCTGCAGGGCTTGGCTGCTTTATGGGGCTTCATTTTGCCATCACTAGTTTTAGATAGTTTTAATTTTTGAAAGAGCATTTTTGTTTTAGTATTAAGGTAGGCCAGAAATGGAATGAAATGCAGAGATAGAAATGACACAGGAAAAATTTGGCTAGAAGGGCTATAATTTTCATTAAAGCAGAGAAGAAAATAGAAACTACAAAAAACATTGATGTGTACTTGTCCACTTTAAGGTAGAACTGGTTGAAGTGAAATGAGTCACAAGATTGGAAAAATAGGAAATAAAATAGAATTAACATGTTCATTTTTGTGATAAGAAATTTGTGATTAGGTGAAAAGGGGAAAAAAAAGAGAATTACAGGCTTTTCAAATAAAACAACCTAATTTAAATTGGCCAACTTGTAAAATGGAAAAGAAAATTCTAAATTATGCACAGAAAGCATGAACGTGTTGGGCAGAAGGAAGGAAAAAGAAAAGAAAGAAAGGAGGAAGCAGTAAGTCTTGTTACAAAACATTAACTTTTCAGGACGAGTTGTGGTAGCAATGGAGGATCACGTGACGTAAAAAGTCAAACATAAAAGTGTGTGTAGAAGGAGTTCTACATCAACATGCGTTTTACTCATTAGGCCGTGATACACTGGCAAAATTGGACTTCAATAGAATTAATAAGCACGGGCGAATTCAAACAAACGTCAAAACTTTAAAGGGGCGCATTGTCAGTGATAAGAAAGAGAAAAGATATTGCCAGACCACTTTTCTGTAAAAACTTTCCTTGGGACGCCTCGGTGACCCCCATTAAATCCCTGACCCTTCATAGATAAAGTTGAGGCCCAGTGCCTCTCAGGGCTGTAATTTATGTGGCAGAGAAAGGTCCAACAAGCCTTGGTAATCTTTAAAACAGTATCGTCATGGCCATGGAATGGGTTGTGTATGTTGGAACTTGTGAAGATACACTACAAGATTGTATTGACAAAGCATCTTAACGCACTACCAAATTATTATAAGCCATTTGAGCAAAACAGTGACTGCAAAAAATGACTTCATTAGCCTGGGTTACTGCAGGAACCAGGGCAAAATGAATTCA
Organism: Idiotropiscis lumnitzeri; assembly: GCF_059441095.1. Lineage (NCBI taxonomy): Eukaryota > Metazoa > Chordata > Actinopteri > Syngnathiformes > Syngnathidae > Idiotropiscis > Idiotropiscis lumnitzeri. The sequence goes on from NW_028283962.1 coordinate 15,404, forward strand.
TTTGCATATTTAGTCACAACAATTTGGATTTCGTGGCAGAGAACCACTTAGAGTGTGATTAAGAGCTTTCACTGCTGCTTTAAGGAATCAAAAAATTACATTCTTTTCCCACCACATTCACATTGCACGCCGGCCTAATTGTCACAGGGACACATTATACTGATAAGTTGCGGTGCATTTCAGCCCAGCGTCATTTTTTCCCCGCATCATCTAGGAGGCGCCACACGACTGTGGAGCAGTCCAAATTATCACCAAACCGCGACTTGACCTTCCTCCCGACTGGAGGAACTCAGACTTGTAACACAGACCAGGTGCGCATTCCAGACTGATAAGAAGTAAAAGTGTTTGAGAACCAAGGTCGCAGCCTGAAATCAAACTGACTTTTATGCGATGGGAGTACTAACATTGTGATACCAACGGATAAGAGATTGTTAGGATAAGCAGGAAGAGCGTAGGCGGGTGTGAGCTAATTAAATTTGGGGTTTCCCATCTTGTATGAGTTGTATGGTTACAATGTGGACTGACAGTCAAGATAAATGTTCATGCGTTCTGTCGACATTGGGCTTTAAAAACCACAACAGGAAAAGAAAAGTTGTGCATAAAGCACGTCTAAAATAGTTATTTGTGAACGCAAAATTCACTTAACAGAAAATGACACAATTACAATTGGAAACTGCCTCGCCTTTATATCGACACAGCGCAGCTAAAAGGGAAAATGAACACACCCCCACACGCAGAAAATCAACTTGACAATTTGATCCCACGCCAGGGAAAAAGGTACCAGTAATTGAACGCACACATTGGGAGAACAAAGGTGCAAACATTGCTGAGGACAGGATCAGCAAATTGGCAGATGGCAAATCCTGGCTGCCTAATTCATTGATTGGAAAAGTAATAAGAGTGACACACGAGCATAACCATGTGTCAAGAGAGGGGTAGTATGATATGAAATTGTTCCCACATACAGACTTTTCAACAAAAAACTTTTTTTTAGACAGTGTTATTTGTTTGAGATGCAATATTGTTTGGTTGTAATTCATATGTTTTCAAAATGGATTAAGTTGTTTCCGACAACATATGTTGATGCTAAAACAGTTGGAAAAAGTGTTGTGTAATCAAATTGTCAGGTTCAATCACCTGAGCATTCACTGAACATAGGCTAAATGAATGGAAGGAAGACAAGAGTTGATCTTTTACTCGCGAGGAGAACGAACGGAGGTGTGCTCAGTTACATCTCCAAATTCGTTCTGGAGCACACTCCGCCGAGCCCTCTATTTTATTAGGGAAGTCCCTAACAATACAATGTATTTGCACTAAGGGATGAAGGGGGGAGCACCAGCAGGAACATGTAAACATCTCAGACACAAGAGGAAAGACAGACATCAATGGCAGTCATCCACTGATTGAAAAGGCAGATATGCCCTTTTAGTGCTCTGGTACTGAAGTCTCAGTCCTTTTGTTTCAGAGGTGTGTCTCAGCACACCTCCTTTGATGTTGCAGACGTTGATCCAGTCTTCAGGCATCCGCTTCTCTGTGAAGTCTTCTCATCCATATGGTCAAACATGGGTCACGCTGTGGAACAATTCTTTTGCAATACTAATAGAGTAAAATATGGGATAAAATACATCTTCAACCTAACACAAATTATCCTGACATTTGGAATTTCAAGAAGTGATTTGAAGTGAAAATTATGCATTTTGTGAATGATGTTGTAACAAGTGGGACAGTTGTTGCAAAATTGACTCAAAGCGTCATTGTGCATACAGTCTGCAGGACCTGTGGAACGCACTAATGGGACTGTTAAGGGCAGACTTATCAAGACAATGAGGGAAAAAAAGGAGACAATGACCAGACTGTGTTTCAATCACAACAATGAGGATAGTGCCAGCCGAAGTTAGGACACTATCCCCTATCGACTCTCAGGTTCATCAGAACCACCAGCGACTGGCACATCAGTCCCAGTCCACATGGGAAACATGTTTTGACCAAAAAGAAAAAAAAAAGACGCAATTACTGGTCAGTGTGTTCTGATCCACAGAGAAATCACGTCCGTGTGGGAGACCAACTCTTCTTCAAGGTGCTGAAACGACTTCGTTGGGACAAGTGAATGCTGAGATGGCCCTCGCCAGATGATTGCAGTGACCCCGACGGCAGCAAAGGTCGCGGGCGTGGCAGCTGGATCCACCAGTTGCAGTACAAGCTTCTCCGGTTTCCAGCTAAAGGCCGAGCAACGCGAATCCCTCGAACAGGAGCCCACCTGAGTCACAATATCGGACCACACGCACATCGGAACCGCACAACCAGCCACAGATACGAATGTTGAAGCCACAGAACAAAAAGATTAGATATTGTTTGGAAATTAATGACGTACATAAAGAATTTTAGCCTTGATTGGAGAACATTACTGCATTTACATTTTTAATAAAATGAAACAATTATTGATGTTATGACCACTACGAAGAATTTGAAAGACAATATATCGGGATAATTATGGTTTTCATTTTTGTTATGTGTAGTCTGTTCATGTTGCATTATTCTTATGACAAAGATGATTATTAACTGCATGTTTGTTGCCCAAATGTACCATTACAACCTGATTGATGTTGAGAATGACGAATTCGAACTGGACAATGACAAACTCGAACTGGACACTGAAACCTAAATAACACATGGACCCTTTTGCCCCTGCCCCCACACATGCACACACATACACCACACACGAAGATCCGGGAGGTAAAGACGGCTGTCCCCTCCTACAACGAGGCAAGGGCCTCCATCAAGTCGCCGCAGAGACAAGCTCTGCGTGGAGACAAACTCTGCGTGGAGACAGTTTTGTTATTTTTCACTAGGTATATTGAAGTTTTTTTATGTTTTATTCCCAAGTGACCAACATACCATGAGAATCTCGTTCCATGCCGGAAGGGAGGAGGGGAATTTTGTCCCTACTGAGGGTTTTCGCCCCTCCACGGATGACCACACTGTTGTATGATTTCATTATGATGATCTGTCTTAAAGCCGTAAGGACATGATTTAAACCCACAAACGGGGGAATGTGAGATGGGATGAGGATATGTAAATAGTTTGTGTATTTCTAATCATGTTTTTATACACTATTTGTATCAGTTATAATTGCGCACACACACACAGACACTCACATTATTGCTTTAGCACACACGCGCACAACTGGAACACACGCACACACTTTAGTTTCGAATTCCTGACTGACTACTGTGGTTGATTGCTTCCTGCCTGCCTGCTAGAATTTCAGACAGACCTCCATTGTCTGCTTAGGTTGCTGATAAAAGACCGAACGGGTGGTAGAGAGTGAGAGAGAGTGCGCGAGATTGAACTGGCAAGACGCCTGCTTCACCTCCTGACTTCCTCTCCCATTCGCGAATGGTCAAAAACAAAACTCTAACTGGTTTGGTCTGGATTTATGCCACCTTCAGTCTAAAAATGGCGTCAGGACGTTTTAAACCTGACAGTTGCCTTGAGATCTCTGAGCTCGAACTGCCCTATTCCCACCTTGATCACAAGCTCCCATGAACCACTTGGACAGGGTTGCCTGTGTCCTTCTCGTTGATGTCCTTTGTGGCTCCATTCCTTTTCAGTGCTCCTAAAACAAAAAAGACAAGAAGCCAACTTAGTAAAGCTATTTAATGATTGTGAAACCTTATGGGACATGCTGAAATGTCTTCACACCACAATCCCTTAAAAAAAAAATTAAAAAAAAAATATATTACCGTATAGAACATCAGAAAAAGGCAGGTCTCGGCGCTTGTTCTTGCTACGATGTCCAAAGAGATTGTACTTCAGAGACAGAGGATTTGTCATGATGAACGCCATCATTGTTCTGACACTATCGTCCAATCCACCAATACCTGCAACCATTATAACATGGGTGTCACTCGATCCAGATAATCATCACACACTTAAAAATATTTTGGCAGTTAAACTGGGTATGATAAACGTCACAGGAAAGGAATTGTCGATTAAGTGAACAGCTTCGGTAACGCCATATACACTCAAAGGGCAAGAGCCCAACATTCTACCAAAATGATTATGATTAGGGAGGTAACGATTCACTCAAGCCCCGATTCGATTTTTGATTTTCAGTTCCCGATTTCGATTCGATATTTTAATTGTTTTAAGTTGCTGCCACGTTTGTCTCTGTGCGCTCGTGTGATGCTGCAGCGATCCACAAACAAAATATGTCTATACGTCTTGTGCATTTTGAATGGAACCAAAAAACAATACACGATGCCAAATTGTACTATTATTATGAAACTGCCTATGAGTAGTAAAAGAAATACTTGTAAAAATATTTCACATTTTTAGAGCCCCAATACATTCTTTTAAATATAGAAGGGACTGAAATCATGTGAAAATTGAGTCTTTTTCTCAGTTTCCGACTTGGGGTGAACACATTCGGCTTATCATAGTTGCAGTTGACCATCTTGAACTCTGAAGTCTTTCAACTCGGCCTTCCGAATCAGGGTTTTAGAGGTGGGGCTATTTAGTGATACAGTAGGATGGTTTGATCTCTGTAGCTCCAGAATCAGGAATGTACTGGGACTGGGGTTCCTACTTGGGTTTAGGGTACCTAATTTTATATTTCAAGAAATTAAATAATTATTTATAATTTTGAAGATAATACATTAAAATTTCATCATTTTCATACCTGCATTAGATCCTGCAGTAGACTCACAGACTCAACACGTTGGACGTACTCAAGGACCTTCTGCAGCGCCTCTCTTGGTTAGGAAGCTTTTTCTCTGTGACAATCCATGGGGAGGTGTAGATGGTACTTCGTCATCACAGGCTTCAGACTCGTCACTTGAGAAAACATCCCTGCAATGGATGCATAGACACTTGGGCATGAATGTCATTTAACAACAAAAGCTAGAACAAAAAGCTTTGCATTTAAAAGAATACATCTGTGATGGGGAAGCCAGGTTAAAGTGTTAATTTTATAATTATGTAATTAGCTGCAGGTTAGTCTAGTGAAGGTGTAATCACTTCTATTTTGGAGCATAGCTTTTGCTCTGTCCAATCATTGCCTCACCGGCTGAAACCCACATTCGGGTATTTTACAAACCAAAAA